>NW_020230420.1:650000-802500 GCF_003227715.2 Harpegnathos saltator
GCCGCGACCGCATCTCGAGGGTCATCGATTGCAAAATTTAGAACAATGTGACTGGCGACAGCCTTTTGTTATCCAACGGTCTCTCCGTTTCATGGTCTTATATCTCCTCGCGTCACGTTGCACGTCGTCGGGACACATGTAAAATCCCCTTCGGAGAAACGAGACTCCGATCGTTTCGGGACGTAATTGTAAGACGACTCGGCTCGACATTTTGTTTCTCACGCAGAAAAGTGTCAAAATTTTGTCCACATTGGAAGATCGTTATTTTCTGGAGACTTTCTTCGTTAATTCCTCGTAAGTTCAACGCTATTGTGTCGGATTCAAAATAGAAGCAAAATTCCATTCGAGTATCTCTTGAACGAAGCTACCAAGCGGCCTGTTGCTCGACGAGCGGTGAATCGAGCGTTATGCAAGTCTTTACAAACGTCTATCTTGTTTCGATCGTGACTGAGCCGCTCCTACCATTGATTGAGACGTTGATCTTTATCGCAGGATTTATTTCGCTAATGGGAAATGGTTTCTGCGATCGACGAAAGCGCCTCGCATCGTGTCTGAGTTATTGAACTTGCAGCCGGTAATGTGAGAGTTCACAGAAGCGCCTTTGTTCCCGGTAACCTTGGCGCGTTCAGCAGCATGTGGCTCTAACGACGAAAGGTTAGACCTTTCGAAATTTGCGCGATGCGCTCATGTACCATTGTGTGGTCCTGACGATTCTTAAAAGCTCGATAATCAGTAGCCGTACGACGTACATGAACGCGATACATTTATCCGGGGATCGCGTATCAAATATAAAATATTAAATATCAATATCGAATAATCAAATATTATTTTATGGTGTAGCACAGATATTGATATCGCAACGTAGAGTACGTTATTAAGTTATTATGTATCGTGTACCAATGTCAACACGTGCTCTCAAGCGTGTTGTCGTTTTAGAGGTCGCGCGACTTTCGGAAGGATAACACATATAAATAGGCTCTGTTCTCGGAATCATCGCAGTTTTTCGTACACGGCCGAGCAGATCGGGAGACGTCGCACGGTGGCACCGATTATTTTACATTTCTCGGAACGTATGTGTGTATGTGTGTGCGCGCAGGCGCGCACGCGCGCGTATATATGTGTGTGCGAATCGAATTGTGATATTTTGCGAGTGTGATCGCAGCGCCGAGAACATCGTAAGCTATGGAGATATTCTAACATTCGAAAGGTAATCGTCATATTACGTTTTTATTATATTCAAGAAAAGAAAAACATACAAATTGCGCATGTTGTATTCTTAATACTTTCGCACCGAACCGCTTCGTATCCGCTCTCGATTTGTCGAAGCCGAGTAAGAAGCTCCCTATCGCTAATTACTAACCAGGGAAATTGTGTCTTTGTTTCAGTTCTGGCAGATCTCGCGGCCACATCGCGAGGGCAGTTGCAGTTCCGGGGGGACGCCGATGCCGTACCGGAGGACCCGGTTCGGGCCAAGCAGGGTCGGCCTGAAGGTACGCTTATAAATTTCCTGTACTCTTCCGTTTAACCTTTTGCGATTATTTTGCATTTATTACAGCGTGTGTGTATGCACATGTGTGCGAATGAATCGAATTGTGATATTTCGCGAGTGTGATCACAGTGCTGAGAACATAAAGTATGGAGATATTCGAATATTCGAAAGGTAATCGTATTATATTGCATTTTTATTATATTTAAGAAAAAACGTACAATCGTGTATGTTGATTCTTAATACTCCCGCGCTGAACAGCTTCGTATTCTCTCGATTTATCGAAACTGAATAACCTTCCTGTCGCTAATTACTAACCAAGGAAATTGTGTCTTTGTGTTTCAGTTCTGGCAGATCTCGCGGCCACATCGCGAGGGCAGTTGCAGTTCCGGGGGGACGCGGATGCCGTACCGGAGGACCCGGTTCGGGCCAAGCAGGGTCGGCTTGAAGGTAAATTTATAACTTTCCTGCACTCTTCCGTTTAACCTTTTGCGATCTAAAGCTGAGATATAATTGTCAGTGTGAATTACGATCGCGGGAGATTAATCTACTCTCATCCGCCCACATTCGTTTGAACCAAGGTTTTAAATCTAATTGACGAGTCTCCACTGTTTTGTTCTAGATTTGGAGCGGAACGCGGCCGGCTCTGTCTGCGAGTCGTTCCGGTGAGTGAAAAACAGAAAAAAGTATTTCAATGGATTGGTTTATGGAGATGGGGAGATAACGGTGCTGCTTTGTAATCTACGTGATTGCGCGCGGGAGAAATTCACCTTACGAGCTGTTTCAATTGCGCAAGTCATTATTTAGATAACGCTGACTGCGTTCCCGTGCATGTCGTTATGTTTACGCCGTTATTGGCAGCCTCGAGCGCGCGCGATTCACCTTT
This sequence comes from Harpegnathos saltator, assembly GCF_003227715.2. Classification (NCBI taxonomy): domain Eukaryota; kingdom Metazoa; phylum Arthropoda; class Insecta; order Hymenoptera; family Formicidae; genus Harpegnathos; species Harpegnathos saltator. The sequence goes on from NW_020230420.1 coordinate 652,373, forward strand.
GATTTACGCGCCGCGCAACAATGGCGAGTCACGGCGGGCAAAGTGCCATTAATTGACTATAACAAATCGTCACGGTCGTCCCCGGCAAGGTGCGAATCGCGCTCCGACTTCCTACGAGAGCTCCGTGTTAACGACCCTGAGGAAGATCTATCTAGGCGATCGGTTCCGATCGATGCCTCCATTGAGGCGTCACTCGCGGGATAGTCGCATCGCGACGTTAATTGAGCCTCGCTCTTTTCGATCGAACGGCAACACATCGACGGACGATGATCGGCCGTTAACAATCGGCGGCTCGTTCGCGAGTTAGATAACAGCAACGTCCATTACATCCTCGTACGGTGTAACTGCGGCTGGTGTATATTTGTGGGATGGTCGGATATGGTCGGAAACACGTCGGATGCTCCACCGAAAGCGCACCGCTAACGTTAATCGGCACGGCGAACGATCGCGAGCGTGAATGATTCGTGGATTCTCTGTCGCTTCTTCCTCTCGACGAGAGACCATCGCTCGCCTTTACACTTTATACTCCCGACACCGTTTTGTTTACTGTCACGCCGCGGCTATTGTCCTTGTTCAGCAACGTCACTCTTTTAAATTGCGACGCGCGGCCGATAAACTTTCGCCGTCCAATTCCTCCCTCATTGTTCGTCGCCGAGATAAGACGAGCGCAGCTTCGATGTCTCGCGCGCACTTTTGCATTCCCCGGCTGAACTTTTGGTGCAAGAAGTCTCTCTCTCTCTCTCTCTCTCTCTCGCTCGCTCGCTCGCTCGAAAGGACGTCCTGTCGAACACACGTGAGCGAGAGCGCGAAAACATCGCTGCTTTTCCATTTCCACGAATAGTGTCGCGCACGGTACGACATGTAACGGTGCCGTGTCTCACTCGCGGAACATCCATCATTTTGAAACACAAAGCTGCATTCTCCGCTCGTATCTGTCAGCGGCGCTGTCAAACCAGGCGTTGAACGCGCACGCTCCTTGATCCACTTTCCGGGCGAAAAGAACGCTCGCGGGAGCGATACCCTCCTTAGCGAGTGATTAATCGCCCAAAGCCAACCTTGCTCGACGCTCGGCGATGTGCGCGTGTAATTATGCGAAATTCAAATGAGCGGCCATTGTTACGCATCGGTTAGGCCGGATAATATCGTCCGCTCGACCGTGCGGCGCAAGCGACGCGGAAAAGTCGAGTTCCGAGTCGAGTCAATCGCGGACGCATAATGCGACACACAGGTGCTCGCCGGTCTCGTTTCTCTTCCTTTTCTCCTTGCTCTTTCTCTCTGCGACTTGCGCAGATCGCGGCACTTCGACTCGCGCGGTCGATTTCCCGCGAGATGCGAATTCAATTCTCCGGGAGGAATTCTCGTTTCTCTCCTCGGGCTCGCCCGTGAGATCGCCGCCGCGCCGGTACGTGAAATAAAAAGAAATTGCGCTTGGGGCGGAGGGGGGGGGGAAGAGACGTGCAGACGGCGACGTGACGTGGATGCAGACATTATTATACGGCGACAAGTGAATAATTTTACGGTGAACGTGACTATAAATTAGCCGGTACGCGCGCGTCGCCGCTCATCTGCATAGCATCGTGCCTAGCATCGAACGCGCGAAATCACGATCGATCACCCAGAGCCCTTCTCGCCCTCCTCCTCTTCCTCACCCTTCTCTCGTAAAACCTCAGATTCCCCGAGGAACCCGGCGAGACCCGGTGAGAATCGCGCCTCAGGTAGCGCCGATTTTGTTTCCTTTGCAACCTCCGCGCGGTTGTATCGGCTCAGCCGATTTATCACATTGGTCTCCCCGTGTCTCGTTCGATGCTGATGAAGTGTCCTACCCCCATTATTGTTACCTCAGATTATTATCGCAAACTTGCACGTGTAGTACACTACACGTGGAGCTTGCTAAATTTGACCAGAAAGGAAGAATGTCCTGTTAATGCACTCTCTGGCAACACGCGTGACTCAAAGACGCCCGGGAGGCGTCTAAAAGACGTCGTCCTACTGTTTTTAGACACCTTTCCGACGCCTTTCAGACACGCGCGCTGTGTGGTCAGGCATTCGATCTTCGTTGTCCGGTTCTCTTCAATAGAAGCCGAGCTAGACGAAGATCGAACGCTGCTGTGGACAACGGAAAGGAAATACAGCTGTCCTTCAAATCTCGCCTGCAAATCTCTCCTGAGAAGGTGCGATCGGGGTGTATCTAGGTCTATGATTATTATCCGGTCCGGTCCCGGTGGTTAAGTGGGGCTGAGCCGGGACAGACGAGACGCTTGCGGAAAAGGCCGGCTAATCGCGGAAACGACGATCAAGCGGCGTTCGCGTGAAATGACAGCTTAAGTAATGGACGCGCCGCGGTGCCATTCTCGAAGCGTCGTGCAAGAACGAGCATGCTCGTTCGAGACGCGATACTTAAGGCGCGCGAGTATCATTACCGTAATCGTGCCGCTGCGATTCGTCCGCCTGTAATCTTCATTCCCCTAAAAGGCTCTCTCCATTCCTCCACTCTTCACGCCACGATTGCTATTCTTCTCATTTATTAAAAATCCGCACTCGACGATGTGTTATCAATCTTACTCGATCCGTCGGTTGTACCTGGGCCCCCCTCCCCTTCCTCCTCCTCCTCGCCTCTCTCGAAGTCGAGGTATCCTGACGACGGTCGGGCTCTCACCGACCGATATCGAAAGGTCATTCGCGTGAGTAGCAAGCGCTCGAGGAAGGGCTGCGGTCGCGGGATAACGAGGAACCGGCGGGAGGGAGAGAAGGACGAGAGCGACGACGTTGGTTTCGTCGGGACGAAGAAAAAGTCCGACGGCCATACAAAGGCGCGCTAATGGCGAACGGGGGAGTAACGGTGGTGGCGATAGAAATTCATGAGGCGGACACGCGGAGGAAGAGTGAAATTAATATCGTGAGGGGATAAAAAGATAAATGAGATTTTTAATTGGGCGGTGTTGAAAGACGCGAGAGAGAGAGAGAGAGAGAGAGAGAGAGAGAGAGAGAGAGACGAGGAGAGCGAGAAGGAGAACACGCACATACGCGAGGAGGAGGAGGAGGAGGCAGGAGGCGTCAGCCAACATACCGTTGCGCCCGCGCGGACGCGAGAGGATCTCGCGAGCACGTGCACGCGGCAGAGCGGCCGGTTTCGCGTTAACACACGCGAGAGCCAAAAGATCAATAAGGAGACTGGAGAGGCGAAGGGCGGCCTCCGTCCGAAAGCGACTTCCGCAAGTCCATTAACATTCGGCTCGCTACCGATTAAGGACGCGGCCCGACAGCGTCGGGCCGGCGAGCAATTAGCTGGAAACGAGAGTCTAATTGAGGAGTCGATAGCTACTACAGGCCGACAGCGGTCTAATTAGCCCGGACGCTGCGCGGTGGTCGGTATCGCTGAAGCGTGTAGTCGAATTAGAGACGCTCCTTGGGGGTTTAGATTGAGCGATCGCGCCGTGCGGTTTGTCGAGCAGCTGCTTGCCGGGTAATAATCGCCGGCTCGCGATTCGGCGGGCCGCGTGTTAAACGACATGTGCACTCGCGGTTAGGGATCGAAAGGATCGGCCGGCGATAAAGTGTGCTCGGAGATTAGATCGAATCGCTTGATATCTCTCGTCGACCATCTCGCGGTCTGTGACGTAAGGAGTGGGTTCAAGAAACGCGGGAGTTTCTCGCGGCTATTGCGCTCACATAAATTTTCATCAACTCGGAATTATCTCGGAGCAACGTCGAGTATATGTGAAAGGGATAGGTAGATGGAAAAAAGAGAGAAAGAGAGAGAGAGAGAGAGAGAGAGAGAGAGAGAGAAGCGATATATTTCGGAAGGGGAAGTCTTGCTCCGGCTTTCTTTCTCCCGCGAGACGGCAGTCGAGCTCTGTCGAAGACAATCGCGTGTGGTGGATGAAATATGCAGACGTCGCGAAGCGAAAAAAGCGGAAGTGCTCTATCCGCGGAACACTGTCGTGGCATTTCGCATGCGGCGGCCGTGCGCCTTTGCAGAAATTCGCTATTGATGGCGGATGACGCAAGAGGAGAAGAAGAAGCGTGTCTGTCTGGACGACTGTCGTCGAAGCGAAGCTACGACTTCCTCCATCGTCCCCCTGCGCGTTCGTATGCACACGGAGGCCTGGGACGACGACGGTGCACGCGACATTACGTGAGACGTCGACACGAAAGTTTTACCTTTCGCGGTTTTTGTCTGCGGTCTCACTCGACCGGCGGACAACGCGCGCGTTGCCTCGCGTTCAACTTCTTCGTCAACTCCCACAGTCGGCATCGCGGAGATACTCGCGGATCGTGCTGCTCGATCAGCTGATCGCAATTCCGAGAGCGCGAATATCGACGAATATTTTTCTTGCAAAAATATCAGACAGATATCATTTGTGTTCACGTGGGCGCAACGTGGGCAGAATGAGAAATTATCCTCATCGGAGATTGAGAGTCACATCGGTCTCTCACGGAAATCGGCGCGTCACACATGTGTGACGACGAACGTGTCAACTCTTTGCGATCAGACATTCGGAAATCGAAATTATCGGACGATTAGGATGTCCAAAGATTCTCTCACTCAGAGATTTATCGAGCAACAATAATTGAGATCTTGGTGATATGTCCTCCGTACCGTATTAGGATATCTTCGAGTGCTCACGTCGCATCCTGCACCCGATTTCACGGCGATGCCGGCGGTCGTCGCTACCCCCCACACGTGTGTGCGTGTGTGTATATCGTGTTGGCTGAATATTGTGTTGCCGACGCGAGAGAGGACGTTGGGCCCCGGCCGCGCGCGGCGGTGTACGGCGCGGCGCGGGGCCTATAATGCGCCCAGCCGAGTGGCAACTTAACTCGGGGAATAATCAAGCCTTAACGAACGTACGGCGCGGTGAGGTTAACGTGAGCGGAGGTTAGCCGAGGTTAGTTCCCGATTGGCCGGCGGTTAGTTAGACGTTACGTGTAAACGCTCGCGCGTCCGAGGAGGGCCCGAACGCGCGCGAGGAGGGCCCTACCCTCCTGCGCGCTGCGGCCGGCCGCGAGGGAGATCCAATCGATTGCGCGCTCGCGGCCAACGTGTCCACGTGATTATTCCCGACACGGTGCCTTCTCCGCGCTCCTTCCTTTCCATTCATCGCGCTCGGAATTAATCCCAAGCAATCACGCTCATCGAATGGAATGAGCGAATCGAGAATGCCGAGTCGAGTTTGCGTCTCACTTGACTTATGGACTTTGGCACGAACTTTTCTGTCGCGTTCTCTTTCTTCTTCTTCTTCCTCCGTGTGACATAGATAGAGAGAAATGCTCGGCTTGGCTTCCGGCTTGGCTCGGTGCGGTGCGCTCCGTGAATTTGTCATTCCTCCGGTCGAAGCTTCGTTATACGTGACGCTCATATGAGAAGAGCGGAATTAAAAGGATCTGCGTGCGTACTTCATGTCCAATCGCGCCCTCGGAAGAGATTAGCCTGTTCTTCAGAGAAACACACAGTTTGACGAAGGACACGCCGCCAAGTCGAGCAGGCAGGTTAAACCGAGAATATCTGCACGCCGCGAAAGCGCGCAGGTGATATCAGATATCAGATAGAACAGATACGGAAAACGCATTCGCCAGCGGTGCGGTCGTGACAATTGACCGAAGGTGAACTCTAATCGGTTGTCGCAACCGGTCCTGAGGTAATTGCAGCCGGCAAGTACCCACGTCGGATACGGATCCTAATTTAACTCGCCCCGAGGAGGCTCGTTCCGCCTTTAAACGGAGCTTTGCGGGATGGCAGGCCGCCGCCCTGTCCTCGGTTCTCGTAAGATATGACACTCGAATTATTCCGCGGACGTTCGCCCTGAATTATGAATGCACCCCAAATGAAGCTGCCAGACGCGCCTCCTCCTGTTTCGCGAGCGGAGCCGCGCCGAACAAACGATGACGAACGACACACGCGCGCGCGTACGTCGCGTCGGTTTGAAAAAAATTTCGCTCGAAAATTTATCGCCCTCCGCCGCTCTTATATTATTGCTTTCGCGTTCCCCGGCAAGCCACGACGACGCACGAACACACTCGCGCGAAGCTGCGCCCCCTCTCGTCCTCTCCCATTGTATGCAGATTCACGTCTACAAGTCCCGCCGGAGGAGGAAAGAAAGAGACCAGACGTCTTCCTCCTCTCTCTCTCTCTCTCTCTCTCTCTCTCTCTCTCTCTCTCTCTCTCTCTCTCTCTCTTTCTCGGCCCCCGAGATTTCGCTTCGGGAAATTTTATGAATACAAGCGAGCCTCGTAATAATGACCGACGCGCGCGCGTCTCGAAATATTCCGGTGGGCGTGAAGGAAAATATTTTCCCACATCCGTATAATAGAGGGGCATCCTATGTAGAATACAAGCGGATGTAACCGCGGATAATTGAGCGGATAAACATGTCTACGTGATCAAAAACCGCCGGACTGTTTCAGCGGCTGAAAGCGCGGCGAGAGACGCGTAACATTGTAACGCGCGATAATAGCGTGGAAAAGGTGAGGTACGGCGGGAAAAGCCGCGCGTATCGAATGCGGCTGCAGATTTCAGCGTTTTCGCCGTCGTGCGTGATCGTGACGGGCGTAATGCGACTTTAACGAGCCGTCAGAGTCGGCTTGCGTTTCTCTCCGTGAACGATAGACGCGCCGAGAGCTCTGGAATAACGCCAGCGGGCGTCGTTATATCGATATGCATTAATTCGCGAGTGTGTGTTGGGTGGCGTTTTTAACACCTCCGCTTGCACGGAAGGATCTCTAACTCGCGTTTGCAACGATCTCGTAAATAATTAGCCATTGCGGTACCATCGGTGTGTCTTGGAGAAAGATAGCGAAAAAGCCGTGTTTCTTATTGCGAAGTTTCGACGTTTCTCTTCAAGAATCTCTTTATCGTACGGAGAAAAACGTCTGCTTAAATGAGGCAATTTTCACGAGCGATTCCGAAATTGAATTAATTGAAATTCAGTCGAAATTATTCAGATATCCGATCGATACAAACGCAAAATCGCGCTATTAAAAAGATCGGAATTTCCGAATTCAGTTGATTTTCACCGGAAGGAAGATCGATTTAACGAAACATGCTTCTCCGTGTGGTACTTTGATGGACACCTTTGTCGACTAACGCGTGTCGAAATATGCTGCTATTCGTACCGAAGATATAATAATCCCTCCCCCGTGTCCCGGCCGCAAACACAAGAGAGAAGTGAGCCGAGAGGGCTCAGTCGTGAAGTCCGAGGGACTTACTTCGAGGAAGGATTCCCGCGATAGGAGTGACCGATCGATGAGAAACGATCGGTCGGTCGTTTAGGAGACGGATACGTTTTTCAATGATCGCCGGCGAGATTTATGGCGCTTCATTGGCGCGCACTGACCCATGTAAATAATGTGACTGGGCAGAGGTTATGCTGAAGCGGTCGTTTAGTGGCCGTTCGAAGGGTTCTCGTACGCTCGACTACTCGTAGGGCTCCATTCATTATGGTTTATTCATAAAACGCTCCACGTGCGCGCCTCTCGCAGCGAGCGAGCGACGTTGTTAGGACAATTTCAGAGGCGCGTCTGCGCTTAAGAAACTTCTACGCGAGGACGATCGCCATTCCGCGCGCGTGGCTCGATATCTTCCTCCCTTCTCCCGTCTGTGCTTCTACAGCGTACTTGAGAGAGCGCGTTGCAGAGAGCGTGATTTTGCATATCGTTACATCCCTTGCGCAACGATCCATCGCGAACTTTGTGGAAATTGTGCGCGCGTGGCCGTCAGCTTCGGCTAGCTCGATAAGAAATCGAGTCGTACAAGATGCAAATTGCCGCGGTCGTCTCCGCGGCCGCGGAGACCGGTCGGTCGGTCTGTGCGGAGAACCACTGTAAGGTAGGAATCTGACGGTAAATTACGAGCTACACGAGTACCTACACAGGATGTCCAATCTGCGCAGGTGGTCGGCCGCGATGGTCGGACGTCCGCGAAAGGGATGTACGCGAGGGAATTACAAGAGACAATCAGCCGATTTTTCTCGCGATTCGATAACGAGGCCCGAGGCAACGCGAGGTGAGGCGAGGTGAGGCGAAGCGAGGCAAGAAACCGATCTGTATGTCAAAGATACGACTCGCGAGAGCGGAATTACTGTTGCGCGAAGTAGTCACGACCGGCGATGCGTATGAGAGATTATCCGCGCGCTGCCGAGCGATTTATCCTCTCTGTGCAAAATTCAAGCGACACGACTCGCTCACGCGACCGATACCGTCGCGGCGCCGATACGCCACGTGAAAACGGCGACGGCTTCGTCGTCGCACCAACTGCGACATTTTTGTGCATTATCGCGTCGCGGTATGCTAATGACTCCGAGCGATTTCCATCGCCGAAAAATATCGCGGCTCCGACGTGACACTCGACGGTTTCACTCGAAAATTGATCTCGACGTCTCGACGAGCAGGGAAAAAGAGAGAACGGGTTTATATTTAAATCTGCGCGAGCTCGCGGCGTATTTTTCATCCGCGGCTGGCCGTCGATCCGCACGCGCGCGCGCGCGCGCGCGCGCGATTTCCCGTTTCGCGAGCAGAGGCACGCTGAAAAAGCGGCGGACGCGCGCCGCTTCTGTGGTCATTAAAGTTAATTGACGACTCGTTACGCAGCGACGTGATTTCCAATCGAGATTCTTCATCAACCGAGTCGCTCTCGGGCGTCGCGGTTGAACGACACGTTTACGAGACTTCGCTCACGCGCGCGTTTCTGAAGTCCACATCTGCTCAGATGGGTGCATTGAGCCGCACAGCGACACGAGCGACGATATCGACAGATATCGTCATTTTTCGAATATTGTATCGCGGCTGGAAATCGCGGGGAAGATAGTAAACGCCCACGAGTTTTCCCACAAGCGTCGCGTTACGTCGAGCTTTCGAAAGCATAAGTCGAACGCGACGATATTCACGCACAGGTCGAAGGCATCTCCCGTATTTCGACGTCCACACCGGACGTAACAATCGCGGCGAGCTTTCTCACGGAACGGTCGGAGCCGCGAGATATAAACGTCAGGCAGGAGCGTGCTTCGGCCGTCTATGAGATATTACTCGTAAAGTCCCTTAATGGAGGCTCGCGGGACATTGCGGTGCCTGCAGTGTTCCTTTTCCGCATGCAGAGTCCATCAATGATTCGACCGTTTCGGCAGGCACGTTAGTGTCGCTTTGGCCGTGTCCGTTAGGCGAATGAAGCGACAGGATCAAACTCTCGACCTGCCTGATCCCGCGCGCATTTTGTCTCTTCGACGTTAAGCTGCTGCGTAACACTACCAGTCAACGCGCTCTCAGCAGTTATGTATCTTATCTTTACGGGGCGTATTTTATTCCACTGTTCTTTTATGATTCCAACTAGAGCCGACGAGGAGAAGTGTTTCTTCTACGAAATAATCTTATCTGGCGATAAGATGCAGACGAACTGCCACTGTAGAATTTTTGCAGCATCGCTCGATTGACCATGAGGAAGGAACTCGAGGAGAAGGACATATGGACATGGTAGATTTGTGTGACGCGGATTTGCACGGCGGCGAAATGAAATGAAAGAAAAAGTACACGCAGAGGAAACGCACGATAATCGCGCGAGTCGCGTTTCGCGAGAGGAAGTCATTTTGAGAGAGGGAGATAATTCCGGATCACCGTCCTTCTCTCCCTCTCGTTAGTTCACGTCAAGGCTCGCGCGCCGTCGGCGCTCGGTTCGGCGAGGGTTAAATGCCGGGTATCGCGTGGATTTAAACGACCGCCTCGGGGGTCAGTTTCCCCGATCAGAGTATCCGCGGTAGCTGACCCGATCATTTTCACATCGATACGGGCGCGTCTGTCGGTGTCGTCAATTATTGCGGCGCGTGGCCTCATACTTGACCCCCCCCCCGAGTCGCACGAGTGTAGGAATATTGCGTAGTGCGCGCGCGCGCGAAGGTTACATCACCGATGAGGCCGATAGATATACCACGAGAACGCGTCTATACAGCCGGCCGCCGCTATCTATTCAAGTCGGAAACGATTAAGACGACGTGTAACGCGTGAAATCCTCGTCCCCCGTCATCACCTGCGCGATACTTATCTCGAGGAACGTTCTTCAAATTCCCATATGCTCGTCCGTGTCGACCGAGCGAGAAGTACTCTCGAGAGGGAGAGAGAGCGCGCGCGCGGCTAATATATCACGCGGTCGACGTGGTTCTATACGCGCTCGCTTTAGCGAGTTAACACGTGCCGAGTCCTGATCGCGAGTTATCGGCGGCGCGCTATAAACAGCGCTCGTTTTCATTGACTGGCGCGAAAAGAGCGTATCTGATGGGACCAGCGCCATTGCGCTTGTCCGCCGATCTAAGTCGTGTCGGACGTTTCCTACGGAGGAGCACGCGCATCTTGCACACAAACACACACACACATATACAGACATAGATATACGTTTGTACATATTCCTCGGGAACGGCAGGGCGAAGGGGAGTGGACGGGCGCACGTACATTCACCGAGTACGTCTCGAACAAAAATAGAAATAACACGGTGCTTAGCATGAGAGAGCATGTCTGGCATGTACGAGGTGGGACTATCGATACCTGACAGCTGACCCGACGACGGGGTCAGCGCGGGTAGGCGAGGCCCCCCTACGATTCAACGGAAAGGGAAGTCGTGACTCGGTCGCTTCTTCTTCCCGTACCTATCTACCTACCTACCTTCCTTTGCCCGCTTTTCGTCGCGCGATCTGCGTGCAAATCGATCTCATACGTAACGTAAGACCACGCGAGACCGTTTAATTATCGTGGTAAGTAGACATTATGAGATAAAAGCGGCTCCAGACGACATATTTCGCGAGTATTTGAACAAACCCCGTTCACCGTCAAAGCTTCACTCGATCCGGCGACACGACGACTCCACTCACTCTCGTGAGAGAGATTGAGCGAATAATTCGCGGCTGCTCTCGTCGATCGCGGGATTTTGCGATCGAGGCCGTTGTCGCGCGAAAGTACCTCGCGGCTTTGTGACGTCCGACATCGCCGCCGAGGCGTCGTGAAGTTTTAATTACAACCCTCGGCGCGACAAAGTACGCGGCGAAAGGATGCCGCGCGGCACGCCGTTCGTCGCTTCGGATTTCTCCGGTAACGCCGCCGCGGCTTCGCCCGACATATCGCGTTAATTGCGTCGGCCGCTCCGACAGCGAGATTCCCACGTGATTTTACTAAAGAGCCTTTAGCGAGCGCGCGTGCGATAGGCGCGTACTCGATGTTTCCTCTTTTCTTTTTTCTTTTCCTCTCTTTTCTTTTTTGCCGATGTTCTCTTTCTTTTTCTCCGGCCGACACCTGTCGACGCGGCGCGGCGCGGCGGCGGAGGCCACTCAGTCGGCTGTAATCCCGGAACAGGACCCACGTCGGCGTTCGCTCGTCCCATTAAAACGACGGGGCATGTCCTCGTTGACGCAACGTTCCACTCGCTCGTCGGTAAGTGGTGCCGTCGTTAATCTCGCGTGAGGTCCACCTCTCCCCGGCTAGCCAGAAACCCAAAGAGAGGGTGCGACGTGACTTCGGTAGCGATGTCCCCCGCCGGGCGTGGCGACGAGACAAAATCGTTATGAACGATAACTGGGTGTACCGCCGTTCCCAGCCGGGGGAGGGGAGGGGGATACCGTGCAACCTCCCGTGAGAATGCAACATTCTTCCTCCTACCGGCCATCTCTCGCGCAGGTGCAGTCGCTTCTTGCGTCTCGAGAAAAAACTCCGAATAGGAGATCCATCCGCCTCATCGTCCGGGGAAAAATGTTTAGGCGGCGCAGGTGAAACTCTCGCGTCTTCCCTCTCTCCCTTTCTCCTTCAAGCTTTTTTGTTCCGGTTGTTTCTTTCCGGATTGAGCGGGATTTTCGCTCTTCATCTACGCGACGTGGCACGTGGTAGTCCGTCGATCCTCCGTCAATTTTTTTCTTTTCATGGGAATGATATGACCGAAGATGTGACCGAACACATTCCGATGCGAAAGCATTGGAGAATGTCTCAACGGAGGATCGACGGGCTCTCTCCCGTCTGCCTGCCTGCCCCCTTCACTTGGACTCGGTTGGTCCTAACTGAAGACCGAGCAACCGCAACGTTTCATCAGAGTTCGAATTTCCCGCTCGGTGACAACTGCGATGTATGACGAATGGAGAATCACAATATAACGACGAAATGCTACCATTAGTTGCTGTTAACTGGGATATCGAAAGTGTATTCTTCCTGCGGTCGCTCGCGCGCGCGCGCGTCGGCGGCTGAGAACTTTCCTTCTGGAAAGTTTCTCGTGTCTCTCTCGGCAGCCCGAATTACCTCTCGCATTTCGGCCACGTACTCTCATCGTCCACCCGACTCGCGTCTCAGTCGTAACCGATGCATCACGCACACGCGTGCGACTCGTCGAGAGCCATCGGTCGCGATGCTTTCTTTGCGGTGCTAAAGACGGTGCCGCGCGCGAGAAGCTCCCCTTCCGAGTCCTTCCCTCCTTCCAAGCCCCAGGTGGCGAATTTTAGAATCCTGACTCTCTCTCTCTCTCTCTCTCTCTCTCTTCCTCTCTATCATGTCGCGCGGCCACTTTGTTGTCACTTGTGCTTATACGTTCTCTGTTATCCGCATGCGCATCCGCGTGCAAAAAGCCATCCGCCGCGGCACGTTCAATCAATCAGTCTCAACTCGAGCGCGCGCGCGCGTATATTTTCAGCGACGCCGCCGCGCCATCCGGCGTCACCAAAGTAGCCGGATCCCTGAAAATGAGACGGATAAAACAATGGCGAGCGAAAGGGAGGGGGAGAGAGAGAGAGAGAGAGAGTGCGCGTCTGTTTTCTTCCTGTTTGCCGGTACGGCTCGCCTCGTCGTTCGCTGGCATTATAATTCTTGGCAGAAGCCCGCTCGCGCTCGGTGGCGGCCTTTTTCGCCGCAGCTGCTACCCTCGTCAAAGCCCGCGCGCGTCCGATGTTGCTCTGTTCTGCTGTCCGTTCGACAGGTATCCCCGAGAAGCACGAGATCTCCGTTCGAGATCGTTAGCGACGGTAATCGAATCGCTATCTTGGACGTTTCTATCCGGGGCTGAGAGTTGCCTGCTATTGGTGTTTTCGCGGCCCCGAAACCGGAGACACTTGGCACAGCAATCCGGGATTATCGGGTCCGGCGCGTTCCTCTTTCTTCGGCGCCATCCATAAAGAGCGTTCTGAGGAAAGACTTTCGTTTACGAAAAGACACGTGTCTCTCGAAGCGAGTAGCACTCCGAGCCCTTTTGTGATAACTAATGGCGCGGGCTCATAAACAACGAACTGATTGCTGGTCTTGAGTATCTAAAAACTGCCTTTAAACTGGTCTCTTTACTGTTTTCTTCTTTATTATCGTCCAGTTTGTCAAACGAGCGGACAGTGTCCTTCTTACGATCACACGAGAGGATAAAGCGAGCCGTAGAAACGAGGGCGAGGCACCGAGAGAGAGAGAGAGAGAGAGAGAGCGACAGAGAGAGAGAGAGAGAGAGAGAGAGAGATGTAACTCTAGAGATTGAAATCTTCCCGTGGTAATATTGAAAAGTCGTTGCGTCTCATCTGAGCGACGCGTTCTTTCGTCGGGACACCCTATCTCATGTACAAGCGATGTTAATTCGCGCAAATCACGGAGGAAGGGATAACCGAGTCGTCCTGAAAACGCAATCGCCGTTCGATGCCGACGCGACACGATATATCCGGTCGATCCGCGCAATCGCGGCGGCGTGAATTCCACGGGGAACTTATCTAATGCACAATTCACACCTCTCACTTTTCACGCGACGTGGTAACGATTGGACGACGGGCTATCCGACATCGTGCTTCACGCGATGATAATCCGAATATACCGTTCCTTTCTGCCGCCCGAGGCTTCGATATTTCGAAACGCACTCGTCTCTCTTTGTGATTCGATCGTTAAAGGAGAATTGTTGCGCCGGGCTTGTACAATCTTGTGGCAATTTATAATTTTATTATCCGCTTGCATCACTGTCGCGTCCTCGAAACCTCGTTTTCGCTCTCGTTCCTTCGCTGTTTGTTGAACGCTTCACGCCCGCCAAGAGATACGAGTGGAGTCGCAGCGTTTTCACGATACAACGAGCGTTTCGATGACCGAAGATTTGATTTATTAAGCCCGCCGCCGCCGTCTTCGTCGTCATCGTCGTCGTTGTCATCTCACCGTGTGACCACTCTTGCGCCGGGCGTTTTGTTGCGCCGACGCGAACAATTCCAGGAAGGTAGGCGTATTAGCGCGGAGGATTATCCTCGCAGAAAGTGCACACGCCTGCCCGAACTTTGGGGCAGCATTTCTATTCTTGTGCCCGCTACGTGTGGCCAATTGCGAATTGTGGGGATTGTCCGAGCGGCCGAATGCCTAGCATTATTAAACGTCGTGAAACGCGAGGGTCTTAGCCGCCGCGGCGGGCTGCTTCTTTAATTTCGAGTGCGCCGACCGTCACGTAGGTACCCATTAACGACCATTTCGAATTTCTTCTCCTTCACCGAGGGAAGAACCGGCGGCGGCGGCGGCGGCGGCGGCGGCGGCGGCGGGATGGGCCGAGCGGCGAAAGGGCAGGATTTTAATTTGGCCGGGATTAAATTTTTCTCCGCTTTTGCCGAGCGAAGTGAGTGCGCGCACCGATATTTAGACTCTTCCAAAAACACTCGCTCTAAAATCTCCTAATGCACGCTCGGTGTTTTCAGTCGACTTTTCAACAAGCGGAACAAGCGTCGTTCGCCAGAGAAAGCTGCGCTCCGCTTTGCGACCGTTGTGGAATTCGCGGATCCGATCGCAGCCAGCGCCAGTTTTCTTCAATTCAGCCGCGGAGCAATCGGATCCGCGAGTTTGATAGCGCTCGCAAAGCAGCTTTCTCCGGTAGAAGGCGGCAGGGATTTGCATCGAAACGTATCGCAGCCTCATTTTCGGCGCGAGCCTTGCTCTCTAGCTCAACGCACCGCTCACGCACGATGACGTTTATGGACGCTCCGGAAGTGCCGTCGATTATCCGTCTCGTCGGTCTCTCGAGGCCTCTTCGCGAGAGGAAGGTTAACGCGCTCGAAAGCGCGCCCGTGTAACAAACGGCTCGTCGTTCGGCGTCGTGATTATTGTCGCGCGCGACGATTGATAATACACCATAGCTAGCCCGCGCGCTCGCTCGCTCGCTCGCGACGAGCCGCTCCGCGTGTTCCGCTCGTAAAGACGATCCTGTTGACGAGGCCGCCATCCATCAAACGAATCCCCCCCCCCCGCCCCCCAAAGAACTTTAACGATCGACGGACGTTAACCCAGTTGCGCTCGCGCTCGCACTCGCGCGAGCGGGGTGTAGGCTCGGCTTTGCGATACGGCGGAGGGACTCCGTAAATCAGCGTATTTCGGTATCGCGGAAGCCGCGGTATTTATATAACCTAAGTTCGCGCTCCGCGTCGTACTTTGTGTCCGGGCGTCGGTGCATCAAGCTGCGCACACGCACGCTCTCAGCACGCGCGTGATGCTTGCCGTCTGCGGCGAATTTGATACCCGGCCAAGTGTGGCTCTCGGGCTGGCAACTGACTCATTCCCGACGTGTCGTGGACCAAGTTAGAAGTAACAGTTCCCCTCCTCTAGCTGTGTCGGGGCGGGGCGGGGGGGGGCGTGCGGAGGGCGCGAGTGCGCGGGGAGGCAGCGAATTTTCCGAGAGCCGGGATTAAAAACGCCGCGGGATCTGCGCGGTGAGGTGTCGCAATCTCGCATCGGCAGGTGGCCGGCGAGATAGGGGTTGCGCGCGGGTTAATTATAGAGGGCAACTGGGGCATGTCGACGCGACAGCCGCGCGCTCTGTTGGGCGATGTTTCGAGCGGCGGGAGGGTGCCGTGTCGTGTCTTCGCTTTTGTCACAGCGGGACGATCTTTCTCTATTTCTTCATACCTCTCGCGCCTCTCGTTTCGAAACTTTGGGTGTTTCACTCGCGGAAAATGGAGTGTCACTTTTGGCTCTCGAGGGAGCAGGTTTCATGTTACAAATCGTTAGTCGATAGCACGTGTGATCGTCGCGCGCACTTGGCCCGGCCCGGTGAGTACAGGATACCGCCGCCGCGACCGGATGATCCAAGCTGATGGAATTCTCTGCGGAGGAAGAGGGAGAGAGAGAGAGAGAGAGAGAGAGAGAGAGAGAGAAGGCGAGGTGGAAATAAATTAAAAACTCGTATCTCTCACTCTGCGCAGAGAACGAGCGCTCGTCCCGCTCTATAAAATATAAACCAACGTCGTCAACGTGTATAATAAATATTAATGTCTCTGCGATGCTCTATTATGTCGCGACGCTTGTCCGTGTTATTTCATCGGCGTGGCGCGGCGTAAAATATCCGTCGTCGCGCGCGACGTACGTTTCTGTGAAACCGTTCGTTTTCGTTTCCGATAACTCATGGGAGATAACGGCGAGTTCTCGCGCGCAAGTCCCGCGCGTAACGTCGTCGCGCGCCGCTGTGTGAATATTAATTTCCCCGATAATATTGACAACGGCCACATATTGCCGGGAATTTACGGCGGACGTGCCGCGCGCTCGATGTCGTAACGCGGCGAAGTAGCGGAATCGCGCGCATTCTGCAGCGCTTTGCTGGCGCGGATGGGGGAAAAGAGGGGGGAAAGGGAGAGGAAAAGAGGCGACATATATTCCGCGAAATTTATCGTATTCCGGGACGCTGCGCGCGCGACCCCTAGCGCTTTTCTGAACCTGTACATTTATCACAATCAATTGGCCGCGCCATCGGGCGTGGGTGCGCAGCGGTACGCCGATATCTCGCTCTGATCCTTGGCTCGGATAAAGGATACCGAGGAAAGCGCCCGCACGTCTCTCTCTCGCACGTGGCGGTGCGCTCATAGACATTGCACAATTAACGCTTTCGCGTCTCGTAAAGTCTGTCGGGCTTCTCTTTGTTGGCTCTCGTTTCCTGCCACGCGAGAGACTGCGTCGCGCTTTCATATCTTACGATAGCCAATTGGTCGACGGCGCTTAGACGGCGCGCCGTTTTTCGACCCGGCCGGCGCGACGCGACGCGGCGCGGTGCGGCGGCGCGGTGCGGCGCGGTGCGGAGCCAGAGAGCGTGCATCCCGAAGGAATGCGGACCACGCGAGGATGCGGTCGCGCGAAAGTCGCAAGCGTGGCATTTTATGACTCCATCGATTCTTCTTCTCATGCAGCTTTGCTCGAGTACGAGAGAGCCCAAGTGAGTCGGTTTTTGCTCGATTAAAGACGAGGTGTTCGGCGCGTTTCTCTTCCTCCTCGTCGTCGTTCCCCGAGAGAGCACGAAACGCGACAGCCTCTCGGCACTCTTAATCTCGTGCTCGCTTTTCAAGAAAGAGAGAGAGAGAGAGAGAGAGAGCAAGAGCGAGAGCGAGCGGATATATTCGTGCTCTTCGATTTCGCGCAACGTCCCGCCATAAATTTATCCCGTCGTCTCTTGTCACTCGTCGCTCCTCTATTTTTCGTCCCTCGTGATTGCAGCTTTTTTGCACATTCTCGCCGCGCGCGAGGCCTGCAACGGCCTGCCCTCGAGTGCAAACAGACTCTCGGCGCTCAGACGCGACGCGTTGCGAGCGTGGCCCGTTTGATCGCCGGCGCGGAATGTAACGTTCGAGAGTCGAGACGTTAATGAGATGTAGGGAGATACGTACAAGGAGCGTGTTATAGGATATCGCGTACGTAGAGCGACTCGCAGCTGTCAGATAACGCCAAGTTTGATCTCGCCCCTTTGACTGCTCGCGCGTTAATTGATTTCTCTCCCCTCGCCGGATCGTCCGGGTGAATCGCACCCGCGCGCGCGAGTGCTCCCGCCAATTAGAGGTGCACCTGAAAATCCGCGCGATACGGTCGCTCACCTAACGAATGTTTCCTCGTGCCAGTTCACAAGCAACTACCGTTTCCCACAACAGTCGACGGGAACTTATGCTAATGCCGCGCGGCAGAACTGGACGGCGATCGCGCGGCGAGATGCAAATTATACCCGCGGCGTTATTGCACCTTGGCATCGGCAATTACGCGACCGCTTATTGGAATTTATATCGTGCTGATTTTTGTCTTCGGCCGGGAGGAGGGGAGGGGTTTAAAGCAGAAGAAGGGCTCACCTCTCTAATGAGGAAGGGAGGGAGAGAGAGAGAGAGCGAACATCCAACAGCTCTGCCGGTTGACTCGTTCTTGTCCCGCTTGTTTCGTCGCGGTCAGATCGAGCGATAGGATCTTCGAAATTTCTCGAGATCCTGGCGATTTTTGCAGTTTTAATCTCGCGCGCGATGAGCGATGAGATTTTTAATGAAAATTCACGACGAGCAGGAAGATCTCTCTCCCGTGGGAACAGAGTAACAATTACGCACAGCTTTTGTCTAAGAGCGGAGACGTGAAGAGCGAAAAGGTTCGCGTAAAAAGTTTCACATTTCTATTGTTCGGGGAGTTATATTTGCTCGCTGGAGTCGTCTCGAGTTGTGACGTGAAACTTTCCATGTTTCCGTTCTTTTCTTTTTGGGAAAAGGTTGATGGATCGCTGGACTCGAGCTGACTTTTTGGCTCAGACCTCTCGGCACGTTTTTCGAGAATCTTGCCTCAGTTTGGTGGGCCGCGAGCGAGAGATAATTTTTGCGCAACGTTAACCTTTTTGGTCCTTGCGAGACGCGAGCCCTCTCGCTTAAACGAGCCACGACGTCCGCCCACCGAGCAATTTCTCACGATCGTTTCACAGCTTAATTTTTACAAGGAGGAAATTAGCATGAGCTGTGGCGACCGTTAAAGACCTTAAACGCCCTCGTGGCGATGATGGATGGCGATTGACCGCAACCTTCGTCGTCGTCCTCTGGACGGGACTTTATACGTGGCCATTGTTGCCTGACGATCACGGGAGGTAACTCAAAGACTCGGGACTAATTGTCGATCGTAAAACCACGGACGTACGTTATTACGCGCGAAATCGATGGTCGAACAGAGTCGCCGAGAACTTCGTCTCAAGCGGCATTTTTTCGGCGTTGACAGATGGGAAAGCCGATTGAACGCCAAAGAATGTCGTACCGCTAATCCTGCGACACTTGATACTGGAATAATATCCCATACGTTAAGATTCTCAAGGAATTTCTTTCTTCACCGAAGAATATTACAATACCAAAGCGCATCGCAGTCCCGCGTAAAGTCCGCCGCTCCCCTTCATAAGGATGAAATACGATCAGCAATATTGATTTCTTCACCGCGCGCGTATCGTTCATAAATCTCGCATCTCACAACGTAATCGCCGGTTGTCTCCCGCACGACGGGATATCTCTCCTTTGAACGTCTCGAATTTCTCACGTAGATAAGAAGTGATTAACACGCGACGACGCGGACGCGCTCTGCGCGTCGACGGTTTCGCGGCCGATATAAATGGAACGCATTTATCAGCGGATTAATTGATTCATTAAGTCCACAAAGCGGCAGGATTCGAATTCCGCGCGGGGTCGTTGAAACATCGACGGGTTCACCGAGGGTCCACAAGTCGCGCGTGATACGCCGGTCCCCCCTTAATCGATGGCATCATCGTTTAATGAATACACAGTGAGACTGAAGCACGCGCGGATTGCAGTCACACCGGTCGTAAATTATCCTCGCCATGGCTTTAATGCGGAAATAATAGGTGCGCGGCATTAACATATTCACAAATCACTGGTGTGCGGAGAAAGTCCGACGCGCGGGAGAACCTCTCTTGCTCGCAATTAATCGAAAAGAGAGATCAAGGGTCAATATTCCCTGTCGGGCGAGACTCTCTCGGATTGACTCTCGATTTTCCTCCGCATTCCGATTCTCGACGCGATTCGATCGTGCGTTGTGCAAAAAGCAACGAAGCGGGAGAAAGAGAGCAAAGAGATCCAGATTAATAATCGACGGTGTTGTGTTTCACGCGATTAAGCGCGCGCGCGATTTGTCGACGATCGAGCGGCCGTTCGGCGATACTTTATCGCCCTTATCACGCGCTTAATCGGCGTGTTGTCGATTATCGTCGGCTAACATTCGGTCCTTCGTCGCGATTTTTCAATGAATTACCATTAAATCCTTTTAATGGCCTGTCTCCCCCCCCCTCTCTCTCTCTCTCTCTCTTTCGATTCGTTCGACTTTGCAGCCGCGAGGTGAGTTATGGCGCAGTCCGTTGCGCGCTCACGGCATTACGTATTCATTACGCGGAGATAATAACACAGCGACGACGAGGCGGGGGGTGGGGCTCGCGAGCGGCAGGGCGATTGCGACGAAAGCTTCGGCGACTAATTAATCCGACGTGGTCGGCGTCGCGAGCGATAAAGTATAATGAGGGAGGAGCGGACTCGTCGTGTTTGCTCTTAATCGCATATCTATGACGCGAATGCCTGACAGTCACCGTAGCGCGAAATAACGCTCGCGTAAGCGCGCGACGCGATCACGTGTCGCGCTCGAATTCACGCTCTCCCGGGAAATTGAAACGAATTTCTCGGCGCACGCGTGCGCGAGAGGCGTGTAATCATCGAGCGAGGGTGAAATTGAAACTGTGCGAACCGCGCTCAGCCGCGGCGTTTCAATACTCGCGGCCGGCTGACGTGGGTAATTATCGGTGCAGAGTTCGCGTCCCTCTCTCTCTCTCTCTCTCTCTCTCTCCAAACTCAACTGGCCGGCGCGCAAGTCGCGGGATTTCTCCCGGCGCACGAGTGAAATTGGGTTAGGTCAAGCCGGGCTTCGGGCGAATGATGATGGTGTGCGGCGATGTGGAAGTCGATCTCGGGCGTCCCGCCGTAATCGGCCGATGAAACGGCGCTGCAAAGTATCGGGTTGCGAGAGGAGAGCGGGCTTAAACCCTAACCCGTAAACGCGCGACGACCAGTTGCACAATCACGACTACCGGCTCGCCAAATGAAGGTCTAAGGCTGAGAATGCGCCCTTTGTCGGCGCCTCCTCTCCTCGACGCACTTCCGCGCGCGCCGCCGACGTGAAAATACGTCCGGATGGACCGTCCTGTCCTGTTGATTTCAGGCAACTAGGACTTGCAGCAATTTTCAAGCAAGGGGAAAGGTACTTGGGCTCGCGCGTAAACACTCTTACAGCGAACTGACGCGGCAAGTCCCCCACGGACTTGCACGGACTTGTAGACACTCTGCACCTTCCCGTGCAGAGAGCTTTGAAGATCAGATACAAAGGGCAGCTATATCCACCTTCCGCTATCTGCGGCCTGCAGGCGTGTTATCTCCGTCTCCCGAGCTTCCTCCGATCAGAACAAAGCTGAACAAAGACCGAATGCCTGTGGCCACAGGTCATCCTGTTCAGCTGCAGTCTTCGTAGCCTCTCGTGGAGCGCGCTCAGTCTGTGTGTACAAGTCTGCGGCGAGTCTTTCAAAAGATGCTACTTCAGTTGGCTGCAAACGTCGCGATTCCGCCGCGAGTTGACTCAAAGCCGAGTACATCCGAGGGAGAGCCGCGAAAATCCCAAGTACCGTGACTTTCCTCTGGGAAAACTCCGTCGGCTGCTGCTCGCGCGGAAGTAACACGGTTTCCGACGTGAATCTTCATCGCGCTGCTCGGCCGATCTGAGACGACTGTCATTAGCATGGCGCGCGCGCGCGCGAGCGAACATTAAACTCGCGTATCGACGAAGACGGTCACGCGTAGCGCGACGACTCCGTCGGGGACCTAATAATTTCCCGTGGGGATCGCCATCGTGCATAAACGCGCTTTAAGTATAGCTGTCCCGTTAAAGTGACGCGACGGACCACCGTGGTCGATGGCGCGCGCGAGTCATCCGTCAAATTACAGCGAGCACAGCGAACGGCGGGCCTCTTCAGCAACCGGCCGGCGCTCGTGAATCGACGTGTATTGACAACTCACGTAGGACATGTTTACCCGTTTCCCTCTTGTGTTAATTATATCTTAATGGCGGCGGGATGTCACGGCGGGTGAGAGAAACGTCGCGCGCGCGGGGAAAACGCGTCTCGGTCGCTTCTTACGCTCGAGATAGGTGGAGTGGGTTCGCTTCTCTTCCTTTCGTATTTTCGCTCCCCTCCCTCTCTCTCTCTCTCTCTCTCTCTTTCTTCTTGCGAGCTATTCGATATAAATCTCTCGCGAGTCGCCGACTCGTAGTGCTGCGTTACTCGAGGAATTATTCTGTACTGACTAATGTTGCGCCGGCACGGACGTCCAGAATGAAAAAGTGGGAAATATCGTGCCGCGACGCAGGAATTATATTAGCGGCTATCGCGCGTGGAATCCGGATTCGTTTGTTCGATCGTTCATTCGTTCGTTCGTTCGTTCGTTGCTCGCGGTTCACAGTTCACTCGGATTACGACGGCTGGCTGGGCGTCTGGTAGCCCGGCGGAGGCAAAAATTATTCAATTAGCCAACACCGCCGTCGTGCCACCGTATAATGCCACTTGTTTTCCGTGACACTAATGCGTCCGCTCGAAACCGGACCAATTACTACGATTATTCCTATGTAGGTTAAGATAAGAGGCATTTTACGCGGGCATCCAATTCCATGCGCGCGATAACGAGCCGCGTTTGCTCTCACATGGACTAGAGAGAGAGAGAGAGAGAGAGAGAGAGAAGGAGGGGGAGAGAGAGAGAGAGAGAGAGAGAGAGAGAGAACGAGGGGGAGAAAGAGGAAAAAGGCGGCAGCCGTTGCCGTTTACCGCGTGTGGAATTTACGCGCTCGCGCGTGCAAAGTGTCGCCCGCGCGAGAGATCTAACGCTCTCCGGGGAGGAAAGCGGAAAGAATTCGCTGATTTGCGACTCTACGTCGCGCCGACGTCCCGTAAATCATGCCCGCATATTGTCGGGCTCCTCGGGACATCCCGCTAATAAATTGCCCGCAATACAGTTTACACGATTAATGGTACTTTCTCCCGCCGGATAGAGTCCTCCTGCTTACGTCGCGGTGCACCCATCTCCCGGTGGATCTTTCTCCCGGCGATGCGTCCGCCATGCGGCGAGGCCGCATTTATCGTCGAGAACGTTTATCGCCCAATCGATCCGATCCAGTCCGCGACGTTCTCCGATCTCGTGCCGTTAATACGCTTAATACGTTATCCCGGCAAATTATGCGTCGCGGCAGTTCATAATTATGATTACGGCCCCTCGCGCATGCCCGACGCACGCGGAATTGCGCGAGCGCCGACGAATTCGTATCGGCTGTGCGCGCTAATGTTTGCGTGACAATTAATCGCGGTTCTGCGAATCAATAAATCATGCGGAAACTTCAGCTTATTCAGCCCAGCCCGATCAAGGCGTAAAAATTGCGGGAGGAGATCGAGGCTGAGCGAGATAAGAGCGAGCGCGCGGCGAATCTCGCTTGGCATCTCGCAGTCGTCGTGTACACAAGGAAAAAGCTTAAGAAATAAGATCTTCTTTTAGAGCGCGTTAGAGAATCGAGATTAACTCTGTACAGAGTAAGAATCTGTGACGACACTGTTGCCACTATTTTTGCATACAATTGCTCGTCGGGATTTCGTTTTGCAAAATTTTTCACATGCCTTGTCGCTCGCCCGGCCAGTCGCGAGAGCGTTCCTCGATCCGCGAAAAGAAAGATACGAGGACGTGGAGGACTTACGTAAAATGTAAGCTGGACGGTATGGGACTTGTTGGCCACGCAGGTGAGCTCATCCGACTTGCAGCATCCCGTGTTGTCCGAGCACTCGTGCAATATGGCGCAGTGCGGATGGTAGTTGACGGACGGGTCCGGTCGCACGTCGCTAACCCGGATGACTTTTGCGCGCGGCCACCTACAGCTGGCTTCGTCTTTGACCTTCTCCGAATATCGCAGAGCTTCTCGGTATGCAGGATCTGCGGACAGACATTCGCGGACGGTTAGTCCGTTGGCCTAGATAGGATCAGATAGGACCTCATAATCGAGAGTAGTACAGGCGCGGTCGAAGAGCGGAGCTCTGCAAGCTCTCCGTCGTCGTCGGGTCGTCGTGAAACAATTTCGTGGTTATCCCAGGAAGCTTGGAACCTCACACCTACACGCATGCGCGGCGTTGTTCGACTCGCGCAGCGTGCCGTGTCGTAGACGAGAGAGAGAGAGAGAGATCGGCTTGATTCCGCAATTCCGGGATCTTAAATCCCCGAGTTTTGAGACTCGCGCCGACCTCGTCGAGCTTCCGGAGAGAAAGAGTCTGTGAATTATTATGAGTTATTGCGAAGGGCTTTTCGAACGCCGCATAGAGAACGAGAAGCGTCGTATGCGACATAACGAGCAGCGACGAGCGGGCGTTATCATCATGTTTCGCCGTCCCATCGGGGAACGTCCGCGATAAAGCGAGAGGCGAGAGCGAGGGATGGTTCAGATTGGAGAAAGAGAGAGAAGGCAGTCTCTCAGTGGCGGTTTTATCGCGATGGATCTTTGTATATCTCGTTAGATCCGCACCCGACACGCTCGGTTACCGATATAATATGAGTCGCGCGTGCGGGAGAGGCGATATTCGCGATCAAGATCGCGCAGTGGCTAGTTGGCTCGCTCGCTTCGCGGACGAGAACCTCTACATTAAGTGACATAAGTCGCCCGGGCTTTCTATTGATTCAACGTGGAGATAGCTAATCGCTTTCTACGCGCGTTTCACGTACTGTCGATAATTACGGCGACGCCGTCACTGTGTATAATTCGCTTGAGTGCGCGCGCGCGCGCGCGCGCACGCACGCGGAGAAACTGCAATGTATAGCCGGGGATCCGTAAATTCTAGTACAAATAATAACAGCGGCGAAACGTCCGTGTGAAAAGGAATATCCAAAGATGGATGTGAGATGATCGCTTGAGGAAGCGAACACAGAGACTCGCCGCTCGCCGCCACGTTGCTTACGACGGGGGTCGGGGGTCACGAGAGCGGCTGGCTGTCGCTGTGAGCAATCATCGCGGGGAAAGTGCGCTCGTTAACGTCCCCCATTGCGCGCCGTCTCTTACCATTGTCCGTCCTTGCGGTCGCCTCGTTTCCTCAGAATTATTCCGAATTACGAGGAAGCGGCGGCGGCGGCTGCGGCGAGACGCCGCGATGCACACGAGGTGTATTTTTAGAGCGAGATACGCGGACCGATTTGAGACTCGGCTGGCGCAGCTGTAATAAATTGCGAGTATTTGTCCGCGAGTAATTGTCGGGTCGATTACGCGTGTCGAACGACGGTGTCGATCGGCGGGACCGGGTTCGCCGGGCGCTTGCTTTTATGAATACCACCGGCTGCGTAGTGAGGCGCGTCGTTCCCAATCGAAAATTATCGCTGGTAGCCGTCAAACGCGCCGGGCTGATCGTGAATTCCAGTTGCTTATGGCTCGTCGGCTACTTATCCCCCATTAAAATGTCGTTTGTCGTGTCGGATCGCGGATTAATTTACGGATCGCTGCGGGGAATTGGTCGCGCTGAAGGTTAGAGTGTGTTAATACATTGTTAACGCGTGATCGGCGTGGAATGGCCGAAAGTGGTCGAATCAAATCGCCGGTATTCGGTCGGCATAGAAAGAAATTAGAAAAAGAGCGGTTAAAATATTTTTATTTATATTTAACGGGGTTATAAAATATTAAAATTTCCGTAAGATATTGTTTCCATCTTGTCGCGAAGACACCGATATTTTTATAACGAGGTTGTAAAATATTTAAATTTTCGTAAGATATTTTTTCTATTTTGTCGCTTGTTGTGCTTTATAAGTCTTTTTCTCGTATTCTTGTATGCAAATTTTTCATTACTTTCTCACGTCACATATCGCATCGAGGTAATTTTTTATAATTAAATAAATAATCGAGATTATTGATATATTTAATGATAATCCCACTTGTTCGCTCCAGCGAGATTTCCTCGAGGGAGGAATCGGCTGTGCGCGGGGAATTCAGCCGGGACGATCTCAGGACGAGATTTCTGAAGTGTAGTGTATCGTTCAGCGCGAAATCGTTCGGCCGTCTAATCTCGGCGATGCAATGGCGTTATGCTAATTTCATAGACGTAGGCGCGTTACTTCTGCCGGTTCCTGACCGCACTGTCACGAGATTGTATCGGTTGCGAGTTCGCACAATGACGACACGACCGTCAGGAATCCTGAAGTATGTGCTCTCACGCTCACATCCTGTATTCAAATATCCGTATTCCGGAATATATTATGAGAGAGAAAAGCGTTAAGATTCAGTCGTCCGGCGATTTTATAACTTTGAGGATAAGCCCGGCGAGCGCGCGCGCGTCCGTTCCGTGACATGTAAACTTTTAATCCCGCGTGCACGCTTAACGCCCGCGACAGCGAAAGAGAGGAAGAGAGCCGCGCGAAGTCGAGCTTATCGATAATTTACTCTTCCTCTTTCGCCGGTTTAGCTAGTCCCGCGTTAACTTAACCCCTGACTCAGCTCGAAAGTATTTGATCAACGGTGTCTGCCACGATGCCACGAAGGACACCGCTGGCGGGGCATACCCGACGGCGGGCACATCATGCCGCAAATATGCAAAATTATACGAGTTAACGGAATGGGATATCGTCTCCATGACGGCAAACGAATATTTTCCGCGAGAGCTTTTTTTGCTCGTTCTGCATTTGCTCGTATCGTTTGCTCGGCACCGCTTCTTCTTTCCTTCCTCGTTGATCGAGGATCTCGAAATCGACGAAAAAAGCAAAACGTAATGATAAACTCGGAACGGAAATTATACAGCCGCTGACTCGTCAAAATTCCACGAATCCGCGCCCAGCAAAGTGGTGGACGCCGCATGCAGAAGGAACGTAAGATCAAATTCAAGCAGCAAGCGAGTCGGTCGGTCGGTCACGTCCAAGAGTCGAGAGACCGTGAGATTGTCATGTTGAAATTCTCGACTGTGATCAGCCAATTCATTCATTGCGCGCGAGCTTTGTTGCCTACGTGCGCTACAGAGCGGACGCGCGTTGCTCCGACCTCGAAATCCAACCTCGAAATTTGGAAACTGGCAGAGTCTTTCCGAGAATCCGAATACCGAGACCACCTCCCGAAATCTAATTTTCCCGAAGTATACGATGCTTCCTAGGACGAGCTATTACCCCGAAAACAATTAATGTACACACAAATGTGTAACACCCGCCCATCTCTGTGCGGGCGCACTCTTGCTGTGTCTACTAACTGCCGCCTGCACGGAACAAAATCACCATATTTACTAAACTATACCGAACAAATCGATAAAGTAAATAAAGAAATATTTCGGGAGATTGTCCGGTTGTTCGGACTTTGTCCAGGAATGAGGATCCGACTTTTTAAATATATCGGGACATTACGCGCCCACCTACCGCGCTCCCAACCGCGGTCACCCGAAAAAGGCGATCGATGAGTCCCTCCGAGCGAGGCGCGCGAGATCGGCTATCGACCGGTGTGTGATAATAAATCGATCTCATTCAACGGAGGTATGAATCAACAGCCGACAATCCCGCGGCGCGCACGTGCGCGCGTGATACATTGCTCTCGCGGGGCGACACGAGAGTTCTTCACGCGGCCGGAGTTTGCCGCAGCCGCACGCGGCGCGCGCGCAATCATCGCCGTTAATTTGCATATTAATAGAGCGCCGTTTCCCGTGGAAATTCCGCCCCGTGTTTGCGCGAGCGCGCTTGAACGCGAGACGTTGCGATTCGATTCGAAGGGCTGTCGCGGAAGAGACTTCAACACGGCGATCGCGATAAATGGTGGAATGCTTTCGAGGATAAATGGGGAGTTCGATGAGAGTTAGGCGCGAGGGGGGCTCGCGGGTCCTGCAATAAATAATAATAATAATATGAGTTGGCCGGATTGAATCTGAATCGGCCGGAGTGAAGCGGAGCGACCGAAAAAGAAGCAACGCGAATGATTGTTCGCTCATGCAGAGTGAATTGATGAACTCTCGCATGGAAGAGTCCGAATCTGCTCCAAGCTCGTGTGAAATGTTCGCTCTTTTGCAATTTCCAACTTGGAGCGATATTTTTGTCATCGCGTCATTTTTCGCTCGCTTCGGTGAGAAAACTCCACCCTGAGTCCGAATTTAGAGGATAACACATAATAATGATTGATAATTGTAAATAGCAATGAACAATGATAAACGCCGACGTGGGAACACAAATTGCCGTATTTCGCGTGACGTATGCGTGCGTGCGTGTGTGTGTGTGGTGTGTGGTGTGTGGCGCATCGGAACATCGCGCCGCGTGATGACCGTTTTTACGAGAGATGGTGTCTGCTCGTCTCAATGAAAGAACCGTCTGCCATCGTCTGCCTTTCTCACGCGTTCGCTGCTCGCTCTCGTAGGTGCAAAGCACAAATAGCGCTTGTGCAATTGCGCAGACGGAGAAGGTGCACTGGCTCGAGGGACAAATAGAGGCGCTCGCGCCGCGCCGGTGCGCCGCCGCGTTGCGATCGCAGCGCGAACGAATTTATACCGCGTCTCGCGGCGGATAATTATAAAAACGTCCATTATGCTAACCAGACAGAGCCGCGACCGTGCGATATTTTACGTTACGTCCGCTATGCAACGCCGTGGTGATCTCGGGGCGCGCGCGCGCGCGCTCGCTCGCTCGCTCGCTCGGGAGAGTCCGCGGCGGCTGCGAATATCGCTCGATCACGATCGCGGCGATTGCCGGATGATTTATGCGCGCTTTCGGTTTCGTAATTGCGGCAGATCACCGCCGCGCGCCTCGCGTCCGGCCGATTGGCGCAAATAGTTACGTCTGCTGCATCATCCGAGGCAATTTCGCGTATAATGCCTTTAGTCGGACGGACAAGCGGCCATGTAAGTCGGTCGTTTGGTTTTCGTAAACCCTCTGCACACGACGCGCGTTCGCGCGCTCGCGCTCGCGCGCGCGCGCGCGCGCGAGAGAGAGAGAGCGGCGAAAAGCACGTCGATAATTACCGCGGGAGATGTCCGACGTTCGAGAGAGATATAGCCGTGTTATTAACGTTGATCGAACAGCGCGCACGGCACCGGCAACGGCGGGACCACCGGCGTGGTTTTAATAACGATTAATAACTATTTCGGGACATCTCCCGGGCCCGTTGAAATTCCTCGAGCCAGATCGACGGCGAAAACGCGGCCAATGACGTTGCTGCATTTGCGCATTTGCATAAACCGATTAAGAGGAGCAGAGTCGTCGCGACCGCGATCCACGATCGCGAGCCGCGCCGCCCGCCCACCCACCCCCCCCTCCTCGTTCCTCAGCCGATGGAGATGTTTCAGAATGCGAGTCTCTCTCTCTCTCTCTCTCTCTCTCTCTCTCGAGGGTTATTGATGCGCACTCGAGATCCAAAGTACACTTACGTCCTTTATTGTACACACCGTTTTTAATGTACTGCAACATGTTGCTCCTGGTCTGCGTGACGCTCTCGCGAGTGCCGAGTGTCCGCCACTTGTAGTCGCTGTGAGCAGACATCGGCGGGTAGTCGTTTTTCGGTTGGTATCCGCTGTACTGAGCCGCGGTGCCTCTTTCGTTGGCCTTTGCTTGGTTCTTACCGTCCCCGTTGGCCGGCCACTTGGGCGTCGTGCTCGTCGCTCTGGTCGTGATCGTGCTGCTGCTGCTGCTGCTGATCGTTGCAGACGCGTCGACTGCAGCAGCCTTGTCTCTCTCGCTATTGTCGTCGTCGGTGTATCCCTGCGCAAAACAACACGACGTATGCTTGAGGGGCGGAGATCTATCCAGCAATTGTTCGTGCACGCATTTCATTCATTCATCGTGTCATGTGGAAAAACGCAAATGCGGAATTAACGCGGGAATGTAATAAATGGGAGCTGGATAATTATTTAATAATTAATTAATTAAATCCCAGGTCGAATCTACCTCGACGTGTTGGCTATATCCTACACCGGTTGACTTCTCTTTCTTTACTTTGGACTTACTTTTCGCTCACTTGAATATAGATAAATTATTTACATAAATAAATTATTTAATGTAGCAAATATTTTACCACGAAATAAACGCATTTTTACGGTCGGTCGAGAGGAAGAAGAAAAGCGGCTTTGAATTTCTCGCATTCCGCATCGCGATGATGGAACGGTATGAGACGAGACGGCGTCGACGCGAGATCATCGATACGGACATGACAGAATATGTAACACCATTCGCGGACTACGATCGCATGAATTATTTAGCCGCGAGGCGATCCCCTTTCGATCGTGGGTGGCCAACACGCCCCCCCGTGAACCCTCGGCAGATTTCCTCTCCGAGATAAGTTTAATAGGCGAATTTGCATCTCCCCCCGCGCCGTGTGTACGCACCTTCTCCCGAGCTCAAAGAGAACGCGGGGACCTACTTAATCGCCGTCTGCAACATCTGGAGCCTTTGATGTCGTGCCGCCTAGTAGAAACAATTCTCGCGAACGCGTGCGCGCTGTGAATCCTAGGGAGAAATTTCTCCGCGGCCGTTCGTCTCTCGCGATTCCGCTCGTTCTCCGTTTTATCGGCGGGCGTGCGGATCGCCGCCGAGTGGGAAACCGGCGCTCAGCGTCTGGCCTCGCGGCGATGAATTATTTATTCACCTCAGTCTCAACAAGCAATGAGTTTAATTGTTGCTCAACTGCAAGAAGAATATTGCGCGATAAACGAATCTTAAGTAATCTAATAAAGATTCCTTGGTAAATGGATAAACAATGAATATTTTCTCCTTTTATGATCTGGTCGTTAGCTTTTATTAGCGAATTTCCCAGCGAATTTTGAGGACGATTCAAAGGGGACGATGAGAAATAACGCATACGTACGTTCGAGGAGTTACTTTGGCGCATACGCGACGTAAATAACAGTTATCACTTGTTACGTCGGACGCTTGTATTTATGTTCTTTCTCTTACATATTTTCACGGTGACGAATACGATTTCATTCGTCTTGCTCGACCGCTTTAGATCTTTGAAGGAGATACTTTTTTCTTTTTGTATCGATCGACTTAAAGCGACAGCTGAAAGCATTCCGTCCTCAGCGATCGATTAGTTGTAAAACGCTCTCCGCGCTCTTTCATACAACGAGAAATGTTGATGCAAATAGCCGAATAATGGCCCCTGCGAATGTATAATTAATTATGCTCGCCAGTCAGAGATCGTACATATACATAATTTATAGCTACTAATATCGACCTATTACCCGGCGACTAGTGAATCGAGTGTTGCGTAAATTCTCATTCACGTCTATCGTGTTTCGATCGCGATTCGGCCGCTCCTATCAATGATTGAGACGTCGATCTTTATCGAAAGATTTATTTCGCTAATAGAAAATAGTTTCTGCAATCGACGAAAACATCTCGCATCGTGAGTTACTGAGTTACTGAGCTCACTGAGCCGTAGGTAACGCGAGATTTCACAGAAGTGCCTTTGTTCGCGCGGTAACCTTCGCGCGTTCAGCAGCATGTGGCCCTAACGATGAACGGTCAGACCTTCCGAAATTTGCGATGCGCTCAAATGTACCATTATGTGGTCCTAACGATTCTTAAAACTTTGATAATCAGTATCCGTACATGTAACGATACATGAACGCGATAAATTTATCGGGGATCGCGTATCAAATATAAAATATTAAATATCGATATTGAATAATTAAATATTATTTTATAGTGTAGCACAGATTGACATTGCAACGATAGAGCAACGTTGAATTATTATAAATAGACCATGTACCGCCGGTGTCAATACGTGCTCAAGCGTGTTGTCGTTTTGGAGGTCGCGTGACTTTTGGAAGGGTAATATCAATAAATAGGCTCCGTACTCGTGGAATCCTTACAGTTTCTCGTACACAGCCGAGCAGATCGGAAGACGTCACGCGGTATTTCCGCGATTATTTTGCATTTATTACAGCCTGTGTGTGTATGTGTGCGAATGAATCGAATTGTGATATTTCACGAGTGTGATCACAGTGCTGAGAACATAAAGTATGGAGATATTCGAATATTCGAAAGGTAATCGTATTATATTGCATTTTTATTATATTTAAGAAAAAACGTACAATCGTGTATGTTGATTCTTAATACTCCCGCGCTGAACAGCTTCGTATTCTCTCGATTTATCGAAACTGAATAACCTTCCTGTCGCTAATTACTAACCAAGGAAATTGTATCTTTGTGTTTCAGTTCTGGCAGATCTCGCGGCCACATCGCGAGAGCAGTTGCAGTTCCGGGGGGACGCGGATGCCGTACCGGAGGACCCGGTTCGGGCCAAGCAGGGTCGGCTTGAAGGTAAATTTATAACTTTCCTGCACTTCTCTGTTTAACCTTTTACGATCTAAGATATAATTGTCGATATGACTTGAGTTACGATCGTGGGAGGTTGATCCACTCTTACCTGCCCAGTGCCCACACATTCGCTGGTTGAACCAAATTTTTATATCTAATCATCTCCGTTGTTTTGTTCTAGATTTGAAGCGGAACGTGGCCGACCCTGACTGCAAGTCGTTTCGGTGAGTGAGACGAAAAAACATTTTTGTATGTCTGAAGCATGTTTATACGAAGTAGTGTCGTTAAAATCAGTGCGAATTGCTTGTAGTTTCTTGCATATATTTGTGTCGTAAGACAAAATATATTGCTCGAGAAAATTAAGGATCGTGTTTCATGAAGAATTCTGTGCATTGTGCAAAATGCCGATTTGTTCTTTCTTAATTTTTAGTAAAGATACCTGATAATTGCGGGACTTGAATGATTGTTTTCTCTTGGCCTCCGACTGGAGCTATCGAATTATCTTGCGATATTATTCATTCAATACGATCCCTTAGTTATGTCGAGTATTATATAATGCGCATTGATATTGCGCCACCGCACGCTGAGCTGGAGGTTACCTCGCTCGCGTGGATTTCGCAACTGCCGCGGTCATTAATTCATGCGCGTTTCCGCGCCGCGATTATTTTGCAAATAGACGAGTCTCGGTCATTTCATTTCGCAAAAATATCACGTGTTTCGATAACGAAGCTGTCACGCGTGAGAGAATTTCATGCCAAATTCTCGAACATTCAAGTATCGTTCGCGCTGCAATAAATTTTGCGAGAATGGTTTTCTGTCGGCAATTATTTAAATTCGCGGTGCGATGATTTTGTTCAAAGATACCGATTTATATCTTTCATTATCGTCTTGTCACCGATTTTCGATTCTCATCGATTCTCGCGCTCAAAACGCGAGCGTGTCAAAACGCGTCGCGAAGGTTTGCCGAAGGTGATCTTTCCGATCGCCAATTTTCGCAATTGCACATTTCCTTAATGCCGAAATTTACTATACTGCGACGTCCGTTAAGCGATTCTGCAAATTTCAATCTTCTTTTCGTGAATCAAACCCGCCGATTTCGCTCGAAAGCAAAACAAAACACCACGTCTTACTAATAACGTCCGATATATCCGATAATAAACATGAAAAGTAAATACAAAACACGCCGCCTAGAAAAAAATTTCGCGTCGCGAATTATAGGATAAGTACCTATCAATGTGGTACGACGCAAGAAGAACGACCTTTCCTCGGGGTCATCCTGTTGGTGATCGTCACTGGATCGTTGACTGGGGATCCTGAATGGACGTCGAGGGATGTCAACACAATGGTGAGCGTTAAATCCAACGCTCACAAAGAGCTACCTTATAATGTAGTGCATGCCGCAAATTCGCATTGATCTCCAACGAAAATAGTTAAAATGTTGACTTTTATTGCTACGGCTTTTATTATTGCGACTGTCACGATTGTTTAATATTTTGACATATAACCATCCTATGAATATACGATATTTTAACGGCGCATCCTGCCCTTTTGTGGGATAGCTTAGCTAAATTTTTCACACTGCCAAGCCGCAGGTAAAAAAGAGCGAATTGGAAATGAGGAGAAGAGATATTTATCTCTTCCGATTATTTGAAAATCCGGTGTCTCGTGACTTAGGCTATGCGATAGCTGTTTTTTTTTCCCTTTTTTTTTTCGTCTTTCTAATCCGACCTACCTTTTTGTAAGATCAGAATAGGAGAGAGGAGCCCCCTCCCGTGCCGGGGCTCTCGATTTAGCAGGAAAGATCCGCCAGGCACTTTGATCTCCGCTCGCAGAAAGCCGAGATTTTCTCTTTTAGTCCGTCGATAAATTTAAGTGTATCAGGTATATATCCCGACGATATATGCCGCGCTATCGTTAACGATCCCGTAGGAATCAGGCTCGGGGAAAAGGTCAGACGGTCCTCGGTTTAAAAGTGGCTCCGCGATTCCTCTGAATCTCATCTTCAGATACGAGCGCGCGTCTCGCGGCAGGCGTGGAAATAACGAGTCTCCGAGTTCCAAATCCACCGATATAGACCTCGCGATATACATTGTGTACGAATCTCTTCCACGATGATATTCCCGATCTACTCGTGCCATTTTTACATCCTCACCGAAACTCTCGAGCGAACCGCCGATCGATAGATCTCTCTCCCGTCTGGTGAAATCACGCGCGCGGTCGCGGCGTTGTTCTGTCGGCAGCTCTCTCGAGTCGCGATTTCCGCTCTCGAGGAATCACGATTGTTCGCCACGACCGTTAATCCCACGTTGAATCGCACGAGTCGTATTTGCGGAGCGATAAGGATAACCTTGGCGGGGTGTCGGCCGGTACACGTCCACTTGTTACACGACGTACGACCGCGCGCGTATACGATCGCCCTCGCAGTGATTCTCGGAATCGAGCGGTCGCGCTCGGCTTTACGAGGCGCGGGTCAGGGGTCACCCTCCTGACGCTTCTTCTGATCGCCGGGAATTCGTGCGGCCGCGCGCGCGTCCGCATCACACGAGAATTTTCAGTAGGAAAATTCACGATGAGAGTCCGGCGGCTTCAGAATCCGGTAGAAAAATCCGATCGTCGGCTATTTATAACTGATAACTCGGCTGTTGTAAACTAGACCACACACCGTTCTCGATAACTCCCGGAAGTTTTTCCCGTCCATTTCCTACGACCAGGATAAATCGCGTTTGCACAAGCCGATTGAGTTTCCGCGAGCGGATTCTCGTATCTGCCCGGCGCGTTTTCTGCCAATTTCGTTTCTGCCAGCTGCGAAGAAGTTTCCGCGCCTCTGCGAACAAGTCAGTCTGATGTAACCTTCTCGGGTCCAGGTCTTTGTTGATGAAAACGCCTTGTTGTCCGTTCTACACGTTAAGCGAGTCTGACGATTTCCGGATTTTTACATTATTATCTCTTTACGCTGTGCGCATCTTCATGTGTACTACTAAAAAATATCTCTGATAAGCGGCGCTCTCTCTCTCTCTCTCACACACACACAATTATATAAATAACTACTGGAATGATGCAGCAATATTAATTGAGTCATGCTGTCATACTAATACGAAAAAGACACAGCTCTTTAGCCGAGATAAAATTCTTTCGCGCTGCAGCAGCGCGCAGAGGTCACGCGGCGCGCGATGAAAGAGTTTGACGATCTCGGGCCGCGGCATGCGTATTATCGCGCTGAAATAAAAACGCGACGGGATTTGACTGCGACGCGCTGTTTACGCGAACGATGTACCGGCGCGATCGTTTCTCTGATCCACGAAGCTCTTCGGTGGCGGGAAAGCTCGTCGGCGCGCGCGTGCTGAAACGCACGGCGTTTCTTCACGGCTGTGTTCGTTATGTCGTCGCTTTCGACACCTCGCGTAACTTTACGCGGCTGCTCGCGATCGGATATGCATATAGGCAACGACGTGTTGCTCGGGGATTTCCACGCGCTCGTGCTTCACATTCCGGTTTACGCGTGCGGACCGCGTGCGGAAAAATATACAGCGGCGTAAATCGCGGGAAATTTAGAGGAATTTAAATGGGACTTGCGCTCGCGCACACATATACACACACACACACACGCACACACGTCAATATCAGTCAGTCTTCCTCCGCGTTTCGCGCGGAGCGCGGAGGGAGAAGTGTGTGCTTGTCTCGACAGCATTTGCGACGTGACTCTCGAATCGAGACTTCATTATAGCCGTTCTCTCGAGGTGGACGTATAGATACGCGAGATACGCGCAGGTGCGCGCGCCGTTTATGCAAATGCGTCAATTCGTCGAACGCTCGGCGCAAAGTGCCAAAGCACTCGTGTAAACCCACGTAACTCGCCCGCGCTTCGCCCACTTTTACCCGCCGTCCATTGCGCTATTACGCGTTAATTACGCGAATGCCGCGCGAATGCAACGACGACGACGACGACGACGACGACGATGGCGGCGGAGGGGCGAGAGCAGGTAGAGCGGCGGTGAAGCGCGTCTGCCACTGCAATATTTGCGAGCGCGTAAAGCGGATTTACCTTTCGCGGCGAGACGGCGGGTAAACTCGCAGGCGGCAAGAAGCCGGCCGAATGGGAGTGTTTCCAGTCTCGGAAACGGTCGTGCTCGACGAATGTAGTTACAAATTAGAAGACCGGCTGAGAGAGGCGCGTCTGGAGGTGTAAAAGCGAGCCCATCGCCCGGAGGGTGCATAGGCAAACGGGATGGGAAGAATTAGCGGGATGGTGAGAGTGAGAGAGACCGGGTGGAAGGGGAGGGGAAGGAGAGCGGCCGAGAAGGCGGTTCGTTCGGCCGCCCCGAAAGATGCAGCGGGTTGCAACGCATTAAAAAATATCAGTGCATACTCGGGGGGCATCTCCTGTTATTAAATATTGGGTTCGCCCATCTCGCGCGGCCACGGGGACCACCCAACAATTCCGGTGGTGGTCTCTGTGCCCGGCGACGCGCACCAGCCCCCGTCGCAATAATTTCTCGTATGTAAATGCGCTTTTAGGGGGTTGCCGCGCCGCGCTTCGTCGCACCGTCGGATTTGCATAATCTCTGCCCGCCACGGCGGGTGACGTAAATCAAATCGGGCGAGGGAAGTTTTGCGTTCTCGCGGAAAGACCGTCGGGACACCGTCGTGCTTTCTTTGTCTCTGGATTCTTTTATCCACCAAGATGCAATGATGATGGTTATTTCAACAGAGAGAAGGCGTAAAAGTTGGTGGTCAATAACTGATTGTGAGATAATATATAAAGTAATAAATTAATAACGATATCGCTTAACGAAACACGCGATTGCATCGCGAGGGAGACTTTACACACAGAGAGAACGATTTAGTTGAGATCTAACAAATGCTTATTTGGAATAGTCGAAATAAATTTTTTGATTGATCGAGCAAAATTTTCTTTGACGCAACAAAAACATTTCGTTGGAACTAAGCTGCAACAAAATATTTTTGCTGCGTCAAACAGAACTTCGTTCGATCAGTCAACAAATTTTTATCTGCACTATTCCAAATGGGCATTTTTTCGATTCAACTAAATCGTTCTCTCTCTCTGTGCACACAGAAGTGATTTACACAGAAGTGGAACTGATTTGTTAGCCTATCAACGATACCCCTTTCTTTCCCGTTCGTAACAACGTCGAATCGAGTTCGATTTCCACATTATACCGCGTTATACGCTTCCCCGGAAAGCGAATGTTACGCGAGCGATACGCTAATGGAATCGCTTATCTCGCATTCTTGCAACCACGCGGCGATACGATAATTATGACAATGCCGCTCGTGTAGTCTCGACGGGATACGGGCGACGACGAAAGAGACTGTCTCGGGTATATATATACCCGGGTCTTTCTCTTTCTCTCTCTCTCTCTCTCTCTTTCTCTCTCTCTCTCTCTCTCTCTCTCCTCGATACCACCGAGAGCGTAACGCGGGCGCGCGCCTGCGGCGTGTATCCGATTGAATTAATATTCGTGCATCAGATAGCCGTCGCGCAAGACAATGCAGCGGGACCCGAGGCAAATCGATCACGTTTCCGATAGGCGATCTCCGCGCTAAATAAATAAGTAAACAAAACAATGGTAAGTCGCGGCCACCCAACGAGCCGAAGGCGGTTACATTGACATATTAGGTACGATTTTACGACCGGGAAGATACTTTCTTTCGCCCGTGCTGATAAAGCGTCCAATCTTCCTCCTATATCAGGCTCATAACTCAGATCGAACTTTACGTTTACGGGGAAGAGCAGGAGTGGGGAGGGGGATATATCTCGGAGAGAAAACTGAGACGAATTAAATTAGAAGCGACATTATCGCTTGTAATCACGGCGGGATATCTCGAGCTGAAACGGGCGCGAAAATCGACGCGTTTCTTCCTTCCCTCGCAGAGTTCACAGGCTCGAGCTTGGTTCGGGATTTATTTCGCGATGTTACGATCGCGGGATATATTAGGCGGGGGAAACCCGACGTTTGATTCACGCTATGACTGTCCCTTCGGTTGAACCGTCCTGCCGTTTTCCCGCTACCCATGCCGAGCGCGACATGACGCTCGTGCGCGACGGAATTGCAGAAAGAGCTGCGGTGTATAGAGAGAGAGAGAGAGAGAGAGAGAGAGAATGGTAGGCCGAGTGTGTGATCGCCATACGAAATGCTGCTCTTTCCTTCCGCGAAAGGAGTCGAGCCGAGTCGCGCTGCCAGGCTGTCTGCTACCGCGAGCCGATGGCATTACAGATGGAAGGCCAGGCCGTAGACGATTCATGATTCCCATCGCAATGGGTCGCCGCTATTTCTGCGGATGACCGCGCGCGTTCACCGCGCTTAATTGACACGAATGCCAATTTAGCCGCGACACCGAGGGTGTACCGATCGATCGCGCGCACTTTGACGTGAACTATCGGCCGCACTTGCAAAATTCCCTTCGCCCACCGGTTAATCGCGCTTTTCCCACCCACTGAAAGATTGCGCTTTTTCCCCGCATCGCCACGTTGTGTGTTTCGCACTCGAGCCACGGAACGGCGAATATCGCGCTAACAAATTGGCGATATTAGCGCGGTCGGTTGTTGAAGAAGTAGAAATAGGTGGGATGGTGGCGTTACAAATAGTCGTAGCACCGTTACCTTCGCAGCCTGAGAGAGATTGCGCGCAGTTTCCTTCGCACGTTTACGGACGGTGTAACGAACAGCGGGATGAAAAAGGCGCAGTCGATAATATCTGCTCCCGTAATTAATATTTCGCCGTTCCACGTGAGACGTGTTAATTGCTTATATGGTTATTGCTATCGCCGTTGGCTATCGATATTGGCTGGACAAGTCAGTCCGAGCGATAATAATTCCTTGGCCTTTCTATGCTGAACGATTTATTAGCGTTCTGGACCGCACTTTCCCCATCACGGGTGGATATTCCATCGCGATTACATCAAAACGTCGCTTTATATTCGCGTGAGGTGCAAATCGCGGAATCGACGGCGTGTGTTCGATGGAAACCGATCGAAGCCGGAGTTATTTCAGCCCGTTGCCCGAGCGCGGGAACTGCGTTCTCTCTCTCTCTCTCTCTGTCTCTCCTTCTTCGTGGAGCCGACGAATATTTTTATCGAGGTCGCTACCGAAAATAAAGTTCTTTCTATCACAGAAATTGGCACCGGCCCAAAGGAGGTTCTCGAGATGAAAGTACCCGAAAGAGAATGTTATCCGTCTCGTAAGCGACGTCGGCGTGTCCCGCGGTCAAAATATTGAGAAATGAAGTTCCGGCTGAGAGACGTTTTATAAATAACGCCGACACACCGCGGCGTGTCACGAAGCCTCTCTCCGAAAGTCGAAAATCTCTCTCACGTTTGGATCATAATGATCGCTACTGCCGCGCGCCGTAGAAAAATATGTCGCTATTATCGGAACCATTTCTCTCGCGCGATATAAATCACGCATCAACAACGGATCTCAGGCGATTCTCGCGGGCGCGACCTGTAAGTCGACGAACTCGTGCATCAATTTTCCCGAAAGCGGCTCGAAAGCGACTTGAAAGCGCACCGCCGCGCACGCGCGGCCGGATAACGGGTCGAGAATAAATTTCACTTGAAATCGCTCGAGAGGAGCATTGATAATATAACCGGAAGATAATTGGCTAATATCTCGCGCGGCGTGACGTCTCTCTGACCACTGACCCCGTCCATATGTCTATTATGATTTGTTTGACAGTCCTCGGTGTCGCGCACCGCGGCATAAATCTAGGAGTTAGCCGGCTGCTTAAGACCCAGCTAACGCGACATGTGTAAGTTGGTGGCCGACTGACTTATCCGACATCGGTTTATCTCGACGATGGCACGACGTGACCCTGAGGAGGAAAATTAGGCCCGAAGCTGAGCGAAAGAGAGAGAGAGATAGAGAGGGGGGAAGAAGGGAGGGACGCGTCAAAGATCGCATCTATTTCCCGCGCTGACGCGCTAATGAAACGTCCGTACCTCCTCGTGCTCGAGAGCGACCACGTCACGAGTGGTGCGCTCTCTTTCTCCCCCCCCCCTCTCTCTCTCTCTCTCTCTCCCTCGTTTAAGGAATCCGACGAATTTAGCGCTACACGCCAGATTCGCGATGAGAGCTAGCTGTTACTTTCGCGCTGACCGCGCGTCATTGGCGACGTTCTTCTCGGAGCTGTTTACGCGCCGATTACGGCGCGATTTCGAAAGCCGCGAGGCGTCGCTCGCCCACCGTCCTTGATTCGGCAACGTGTGAAAGAAGCGCTTACCGATTTCTGTTAATTGCCAGGTTAACGAGACGCGGTCGAGTGGCAGATAACCTCTCAACGAGACTCGGTATTTCCTCGGAGAAAACAACGAAACGAAGGTCTCGACTCGAACGGGGCTCGTCTTGCCGACGGTTGTAGAAATAGGATATTTAGTGGATAAGTCCGAAAAGTGCGAGATGCACCGTGGAGAAGGCGAGATTGGAAACACGTGTTCCCCGCTTTTCCGAACTTTGATCGTGGAAAGTGCCTTGAAACACGATATTAAAGCGCGCGACACTCGAAACGGTGAAGGAGAAGCTCGTCACTGTCGGATCGCGCCGCGCGCTCTTTCGACCAGAGAAAGGCGTGCTTCGTTACGAATTTTATGAGGCGTTTACCGATTGTTTGGGGCTTGTTCGAACAGCGGGGCGCGCCGTTGAGAATCCGCAGACGCGTCCGTCTCATGTTTGTGGGACTGCTCGTGGTGTGTAACATGCGATCGATTACTGGAGTTGGTCTCTCCCCTCCCGCCCCCCTCTCTCTCTCTCTCTCTCCCCCCCGTGTACACGACATAGGCATTTTAAATTCGATGAATCAACACGACGAGATTCTTGCCGAGCCATCCCCCGAGCCGGCACGACGCTCTCTTTCACGGGTGGTCCCCGCGCCGCAGACCGCGAGATAACTTACGAGTACGTGACTGCAGTGAAACCGAGCCTCTTTCGATGATTCACTCAATGACCCTCGCCGCGAGGACGCGACGCGCCCGGTTAACTCCACCGACGTTTCGGCGGCGTTCGTTGATCGATTTACGAGCGACAAAGTGCCTGAGGACGCGCGCGAGACGGGCCTCTGCTTCAATTGAACGTGAATCGGGTCGTGCGAGCGATTCCCCCCGAGTGGCAGAGCGTGGATTCGTCAATCCGATCGGGCTCGAGGCGCTCGAAATAATGCACGAAGGAGCGAATTTGAGAAAGACTCGGGAGAAACTCGAGGCTCCCTCGGAGTTATTTGAGACTCGCGCGACAGGTCGCAGGTCGCGCGCGCTGAAGAGGCATTTCGTATGCGACGTTGTCTCCGGCCGGCATTCCACGACCGGCAAAGTGCGCTCGTAGATCTCCCGTCCTGATGGATCCCGGTCTGAAATTCCGAGTGATTCTCTTTCCCTTCGGACGTTAATGGCTGGCTCTTTCTTGACCGTTCTATTTTCTATACGCGATAATCCGTTGCATCGTCTCGAGACACCCAACGCCGCGGAAAACACGACTCCGTTGGAGCAAGCGTCATCCTCGGATGAATAGGACCCGGATGGAAAAAACACGGTTGCTGGGGGACGTAAAGACAGACTCCTGTAGCGAATTCCTGGTCAGTTTTTTGCCGTCGCTTATCTCGCCCGGGTCTTTGATACAGCCGAGTGTCCAGACGAGTGTTTTCGGCCGCGGCAACAAAGATAACGTTTCTCGTCAGCGAGTTCTTCCCGTCTCTGGTTCCTATTCGGTTGCACGAGCTGACGAGTCTTTACCGTTTTTTACCACAGCCACCTACAGATGGAATAAATATTGGGAAACTGAGTTTTCTCCCGTCGCCCGTGGACAATAAGGACCAGGGTCGTACAAAAAGTCTCCGGCGGAAGGTTTTGGTCGAAGGTTGTGCACTCTCGGTTATCTCAGCCGAGTCGTGATCTAAAATTAATTTTCGTCCGGTGCCTGTTGAGAGTTACACGAACCGCCTTGGGGCCTTGTTGTGCCGAGCGCGTAGCGGACGTTGACTACGTTTCCTTCTAATTCCTAGTCCCGTTTCTTCTTACACTCTGTACACGTATAACGTCGATTCCAGCGGGAGAATCAGAAAGGCATACCGATTAGTATTCGACACGCGTCCGGAATAGCGTCCGTGAAATTTTCGCCCCTGCGAGATACTCCTTTTCCCTTCTCGAAGTCCCCGTGTGTTGACCGCCGGTCAGTCTTCCTCGCTGAGCACTTTGTAGTAAAGCACCGAACAATCGCGAGCGAGCGAGTATCGGCCGAGAAGATTCCGCGTTTTATCTGCGTCAGCCTTGGATTAACATGAATCAAGTAGCGTGACCTTTGGCATCGTCGATCCTCGTCAGCGTCCAATGAGATCATCCAGAAGTTACTCCTCGACGTTATATTATTGTGCGTACCATACGGTACGTTGGCCGGCCGTCGTGTGCACACGGGGAAGGTGCAGCGCCGCCGGTATGACATCACTTCGTATTCACGCCTAAGAGAACGCGCGGGCACCACCGACACTCCTTAGAAAGTCTTCAGAGTAAACAGACGCCGGGAAATTTATTTATTCTCGCGTTCACACTGTGAACCGCGCGGGCGCGATCGCGATCGCGATCCCCCGTACTTTTGTCGCGCTCGTCTACGACTGATCCGGCGGGGAGGAAAAGCTCCCACGGACGGAAGATCAAAGATTGAGTCGAGCGAGTTCGTAGATTAGATTTTTCTGTCGCGCTCACAGGCTCGTCCGTCAAATCGCGATCGTGCACCTTCTCATCGACCACCTTCGGCCGATGTTGTCCTCATTGAATTGCGGAGTCTCTCTTCTCTCCTTGATTAGCAGCGAGCGCGCGCGCGTCGCGTTGTGTGCCACGAATTTTTCGCAACCACGATAAGGCACGGCGCATCGTGTCGTTAGACACTCGCTAACGATTACGTTGGTTTCACGCGGAGACGGAGATTTTTAAAAGTTGTACTCGCGCGGGCGGGGGGGGGGAATGTGCAATTTTTTCGCACCGTAGACGGCACAGACGTTACGTTACGTAAACGTTCTCCAAAGGCGCAAGTGAATGCAATGATCCGTGCGCGTTATCCGTTAAGCGGGAGAACAATCGAAATCGAGGCCCGGCAACGTTATCCGATTGAGACGGATTTAGATCGCCACCGTGCCGATAGCGACAAGTGAACCGTATATCAATGACTCTTTCAGCGCGATACTCCCTTGCGAACACATCGCGAGCAGTAAGAACGCGCGCCGATCG
Organism: Harpegnathos saltator; assembly: GCF_003227715.2. Classification (NCBI taxonomy): domain Eukaryota; kingdom Metazoa; phylum Arthropoda; class Insecta; order Hymenoptera; family Formicidae; genus Harpegnathos; species Harpegnathos saltator. Next base: position 695,641 of record NW_020230420.1, read on the forward strand.
TCGGCGATCCGCCGTGCGGACGCTTAATTAATCGCGCGTGTTCGTATTCATGGGCGTGGACACGATTCACGGCGACTTAGTCGCAGCCGTCCATTTCGAAAGTCACGAAGGAAACGGGTCGAGTCCCGCGAAAATTCCCTCGTGCCCAACGCCAGACACAAACTATCCTTGACGTTTAGTACGCGAGTAGTGGGAGGGGGGAGGGGAATACATTGTTAACCGCGCGAAGAGAATATTGAAACTTTTTTCTTTTTCATACAAAGTCTTTTGTCTTTGTCAAGCGCTTTCTAATAGCGCAGGAACAGAATTTATTTCTTGCTGAGAGTGCATAGTAAATTTTTTTCAGCTTTTGGAGTATAAAAAAAAATATATATATATATATATGAAACGGAAGGGGATATATCAAATTAAGACAAAATATTGATGTTTCTCGGCTGCAAAATTTTACGGTAATTTTCATAGTGAACTCTTTTCGTGTAAGTTTGGAATATCGTTCTAATTCTTTCGCAAACCGCGATAACACGCCTCAACTTCCGCTTAACCGTGTAATTCGGGATGTTGATGTCATCAAATCTGAAAAGAAAATCTCTGTCTCTTTCTCTCTCGAAACGAATAAATCTACCTGAGCGCTCGGCAATGTTAAGCTTAACTCTCCTTCAGACGCGTATTTTCGACGCGTCTTTAGGCACGTCCCTAGAAAAACTATTCGACCGCGTGCGCTAACGACTCGCCTTAGGCGCGGTCGTTTCGCCTTCCAGGTAAAATCAACCCTCTTAACAAACCCGTTATCTGCTACTCTAATTGGTCGATAATGGGTTCAACCTGGTAATCGATGCTACCTGGAACGACGGGTCAGCCGAGTGTTATTAGTAACGACGCAGTTCTGCGAGTGTACGTACCGCGAGAAACGGACGATTACACCGCGCCTCTATAAAATCACGTCGTCCAAGTCGCAATTTTACAACGAGATTTTGCGCTGTGTCCCGAGTCGATGACGAGTCCAGACGACGGAACGGGACACAGCGAGGAGGAGGAGAAGGAGGAGGAGGAGAGAGCGAGCCCCGTTCAATCCTCTTGCCACTTTAGGCTCCCTGAAATATGCAGATGCGAGATTCTCTCTTGCGAACAGAAATGGGCGTACAACAGGGAGGGAGAGAGAGGGGGGAGGGGGGAGGGGGAGAGAAAGAGAGAGAAACGTCGAATGGACAACGGCGTCGGGCAGTGCCGCGCGGCGAGGTAAAAATAGTTGACCCGCATGAAAATGGGCGGTGAGAGCCGTCTTCGTGCGAACAATGCGTCCCGTGCGTGTGCCCGACGACTGACGGCTACACGTCGCGACGTTAATCAGGTTAATCTATTATAACGTTCGTCGTCCCCGAATGTGCACTCGCGTGCATTGCGCCGCGCTTACGTCGCGGACTCGCGTTGCACGTGCTCCACGTCATTCCGCGGATGAATATTAATATCGGGCTCGGTCGCGCCGCTCGGCGGTGGAGCGGATCGCCTTGTACGCGCACCACGCGCGCGTTGCCGTATCAATTAAGGCGACGGCAGGCTAATTATGCAAACTCCCGCCTGTGCGACTCGTTTCTCGCGAAGGATACGCGCGGAAAGCCGCGCGCTTCCCCAGAGTAGATCAGCGTAGATTGCAGCGTAGATCGGCGATTTGCGCCCGGTGAATAATCTTTTCCCGATGAGGACTACTGTCAGGGACCGCAGGGGCCGGTCCCTCGGCGAAATGTTCACCAAAGAGGAAGCGATTGAGACAGAAATGACGCTCTCTGGTGCCTTCAATCATCCGGTATAAAGAAAAAAACATACCAGATCATTTAATGCGCAAGGAACAATTTTCTAGAAATTTTTCTAGCAAACGTTTTCTCTGTCGTTTCACTGTAATTTTCCTGCTAAAGCAGGATCGGGGAGAGTAGGAAGAGTGTTTGAATTGTACGCAAAAGTAAAGACATCCCTGTTACGCGTTAAATTCCGCCCGACGACCGACTGACAGCTCTCGCTCGCCTCCGTACTTGGCTCGATGAATTTTACGGTTCCTCCGGAACAACATTTTAGACGCATCAAACAGACTCGCGATGCAAAGTGCATTTAGTAGACACCTGTGTGAGACCGCATTTCTGCGCTTATCATTCACGCAAAGTTGAGCGGCGGCAGCTCATTAAACTTAAGTGAAATGTCTCGTGTCGGCTAAACCTCACAAGGCTGCGTGGCGGCGTTCGCTCTTATACCTCGTGCGCGTACATCGGCGCGACAATGATGACGCCGCGTAATCGTAACCGCGCATCTCGCTGGCATTGTGCCCGGTGCACTCGACGTAGATAGCACGACGGGCGCGTAGAACTGGCAATTATCCGACGGACTTGCGCATCCGCGCGTAAGCGCGTGAAAAAGCAGCGAGTAGCCGCGGCCGCGCGTAATTGCACGATGCCGCATCGGCACCGTCCGCCGTCCGCGGCGCGCAATACCAGCACCGGTAATTAGAGCTGCTAGGCAGGCAATTTGCGGACACCCCTATCGCGGGTGAACAAGCAATTAGCGAGATTTAATCGCGGGCGCACCGCGCGATTGCTATCGTTTGACCTCGCGGACGCGCTCCTCCTCCGGAGATCATCCTGAGAGAGCTTCTTCTCTTCCTTGTTGTACCAACGCGTTTTCCGCGACTCGGCCGCGCAGCCCCCACAGTACCCGCAGTAACGGAGCTGAATTTCCCCCTCCCCCCCCCCGCCGGTCGATAGTGAGGAAGCGATACGTACGAGAGCGTAATCAATGGGCGACCCGGGCGCGCGGTAACTCATAAATCGCAATTTATCGCCGTTAACGCGTCACGCTTGCATTCTGACTATTTCTCATGTCTTCATTCCGGAGAAACTTCACTTACTCATTCGGCGCGAATTATCCTATGGGACGCTCGTGTGTTTCCTGGTAATAAATTTGCGCACTTCCTTTCTTTTTATGTCGATTCGACGCGCGCGCGCTTTCATTTCGCGCATCTCATTTCATCCATTTCGGTCGGACGAAGGATCATCTACGAGCGAACTGTGGCTGTCCTAGAAAATGCGCAGTGAAACGCGCATTTCGTCAAGCGCGCACCGTTCGTACGATTCGTACGATTGTACGAATGTACAGGACGTGTCGCGGACGTTTCAAGCGTATGAAACCCTCCCGTGTGCGAATGGGACGGGGAAGTTGTGCGCCATTTTGCAAATTTCACGTTAAATCGGTAACGGTCCGCTTGTCGAGCGATTTTTGCAATTGTTTGACTGGAACTCTCTCTTTACATATGTCGAGAAAAGGGTAGGTAGACTGATAAAATCGATTCTTTTATAATTATTGTATATGATTCAACTGTCTTTTTGACAATTTGTCACCGGGTGAAATTGTCAAGAAATGTTTGATCAGGTTGTGTAATTTCTTCTTGATTGATTTCTTCACAACTCTTGCGAGATTTGCGGAATCTGCGTGACTTCCGCGTCGGGTTTGCCCCGTTCTACCCGTTAGATGCGCACACCCTGTGTACACGCATCGGTTGGTGGTCGACGTGCGGTGTACAAGAATAGTGCCGCGTGTCGCGCTATTGTTAATACACGACGGTACAACGTGTACGATATGTACGATACATTTCTCGCGTGTCGTCGTAACTGTAAGACAATGTCGAGCGATGCATAGACAACGCGCGGACCGCGCACCGTTATCCGCGCGACGCCGGATTCCCTCTCGTCTTGGCACGCGCGCGACTTTTACGCATTGGCGGATCAGCTCCCACTTGTTGATGCGTGAATCGTTAGCGGATCGCGCGCGTTTTATCGGGCGGGCGTTCTGATAATGTCGCGTTTCCGAGCGATAACGCTGCATCACGCGGCGCGTTGCTCAACGCGCGGCCGAGCGGTGTCCGGCGAAAGCGAGATTTCAAGTGGGCTGTTTTCTTTTTTTCAGTCGGCGGAACCGCGTCCCGAGCACATTTGCGCTTTGCTCGTTTGACGCGTTCTGTCAACGCGCGACCTCCGCGTGTCGCCTTGACGCGCGGCTCTCGACGGTTGTAATTAGGCTATTACGTTATTACCCGCGGCGCGTTCCGCACGCTTTACGTTTTGCGCCGCTAAACCAGTTCCGAATTAGCGGCTCGGCGTCTCGCCGGCCGCGGCGACGCAGGAGGATGATAATTTATTGGCGTTCGTCGCACGTCTAGCCGATCCGTGCGCGCCGGCCGGCCGGACGCGGACAAATTTCCGAACGCTCGCGCGTAATCGATCACGCTCGATTTATCGATAAGTGCCGGGCTTAATGCGCTAATGGCATTTAGTGTTATTCACGCGACACTAACGTTATCGCGATCGCCGTAGAACGCCGCAGGAATGCCGATAGATCATTCCCCCCCCCCTCCTCCCCCTCCTGGTTTAATTGACCATTCAGGCGCGCATAATGTTTCGGTGCGTTTGAATTTTTTATCTCTTCGGGGATACCGAAGCGAGCGCGTATTCTTGGCTTTCTATACGATTTGAACATTTTTCTTTTTTCGGAAATGCAGCAGATGTGCGACGAAGGAACTTGATTTCTGGGAAAAATTTCTGGGAAATTTTTCAGGGACAAGTTCTCTCGTTTGAAACACGTTTAGAATTTTGCTCTCTTAACTCGGACATTGTCTTAACTCGACACGATAGATTCGTTCTTTCTCAGCCGAAGTAAAGCTCGAACCTGAACAACGAACACTACTGTGAACACAACGTCGATTGCAACATCGATGGAAAAGTTTCACAAGAGGACGCGAAATGTCGTCGCGCGATCTTTGCGTGTCACTGAAAGATTAAACGATTTCCTAGCGATCTTAATAAATTCCATAAGTTCCGAGAACGTTTGAAGTCGCGAGGGCTGCGATATAAACGGAGGAACACGGGTGTGTTCCTATGCGCATAAATTATTCATCACGCTCGAGCGCGCTTTCGGCGGAAGAGAGGACAGCGTATTAACGATCCATTTTTTTCAGACTCGCGCCGCTCATTAATAATATATAACGGTTACGAAATAAGTATAGTTTCTTCGCGAAGTTGCATCACACACACACACACACACACACACATACTGTGCCGGATTATTCATACGCCGCTCAGGTATACCACCTCGCCTTCTACCGTCTCTTTCTTCTCCGCGAGCACACCCGCAGTCTCCGCGAAGGTGTTAATAAGGTATCTCCAGGCCGCATCGCGCGACAGGAAGGGCGTGCGAACGATAATTAAGATAATTAGCCGGCGAGACGGCTATTGTCACCGCTGCTGGGCCACGTAGAGCACGCACCTTTTCTGGCGCGTGCTTTATGACGCGTTCTCGTGCGTGAACGCGTCGGGGAACGCGCGCGTGTAATTACCGCTTTCTTCAATCACGGGCGACACTTATGAGCCTGTTAGGGCGTTTAATGCTGCAACGCCGACCGCGGGGAACAACCCTTTGTGAGACGCCACGGGCGTTCCACGGGCTTCCTTTTCGCCCGTTATCACGAGAGAGAGAGAGAGAAAGCGTTATTTATTGAGCGCTCTGGGATAGAGTCCCCTCAAGCGCAAGGAAGTAAAAAATAATACCAAAATTTTGAGTTTACATCGGTTGAAAGGTGAGCATACACTAGAAGTGGAACAATATAAAATAATATAAAAAAAAATTACATGTAAGTGGTAGTATAAATAATGATAGATTAATATAAAGCAACAATTGGGCGGTCGAGGAGTGAAAACGGTCGCAAGTACTGAGTTGAGAGAGAGAGAGAGAGAGAGAGAGAGAGAGAGAGAGGAGTGGAAGCGGGAAAGAGAAAATCGATGTCGATTCGTTGCGCGCATCAGCGAGGGGAAAATCGGGAGTCCGGGAGATTGATTTGTAGTCGCTTGCGCAAGCGCGCGCGCGCTCATCGTCGCGGCTCCTTAAAGCCCGTGACAATGGGTGGGCAGGAATTTTCAATTAACCGCGAGTCTCGCGCGGGGAATCGAGGGCAGAGAGTTCGAGTATCGTCGGGGGCTCTTGCGCCACGGCGAGGTAAATCATCGTCGGCGATTCGACGACTCTTTACGACGACACACCGTTAACGAGAGACGCTCTCGGGAAGCGTCGTGCAGCTTTCTTTGGTGTTTTTCTTGTATCGCGCGCGCATTAGAGAGAAAGGGAGCTCGTGCGCGCGCGCGCGCTGCGGCGCGTTGCGCAATTCTTTGAAGCTTTCTCGGTGAAAGCGCGCGCGCGCGCGCGTCCGTCAATTATCTTCGCGGGGAGCCGGCAAAAGTCGGTGAAAGCTCGAGGGAAGATCGATCGCTCCCGCGAGCGGCGCGGGGCGGCGGCCTTCGTCTTCGAGGCGCGAGATTGGGCGCGGAAATGCGCGAGAAACAACGGCTCCTCTCCGAAATATGCAAATGAGTAACTTCGCCACTCAGCCCGCGACATCGCGAGCGCGGTGCTCGATTCCACTCGCCGCCGGGCTCGAATGCGACAATTACCGCGGGCCCTTCTCTCAAAAGGAGGGGCACGAGTTCCGCTTCTCACAGAGCCGCCGCTCAATTTCTCGCACTCCGCGCGGGTACTCGACTCGCGCCCACGAGCTCCTAGTTGTGTCTAGAGGGCCACTCGAGCAGCGTCTTTGTGTAAATACCGGTTGCCTATCGCGCTGAAAAAGATGAGAAAAAGCGAGACCTCGTTGAACCGTGGCCTTAACCCCATCTCGCTCACGCGAGCGGCCGATTTTCAACGGCTCCGGGGAGATCCTGTGACTAATCGCGTGCGTGAAACCGTGACGCAACAAAAGGCGTCTTTGAACGCGTTTGTTGTCGCGCGTCGACGAAACCGAGAGGGAGAGAGAGAGAGAGCGAGAGAGAGAGAGAGAAGGGTCTCCATCTCCGCTCGGTCATATTCCCAGTCTCGCGGACACGGTTTAATTAGTCCTTCGCTCGTAGGTAACCCGGGAAATTCTCGTCTCGGGATTGGGATCCGAGTTTGTCAGCAGCGTCCGCGTCGCGTTTCGATCGGCGGGTCGTCGATCGACCGAAGCCCGCGAAGGACGATATTTCAGGAGGTCCCGATCGTGTCGGGGAGCACCGAACGGGGGAGTATCTTCGGCCAAAGTTGCGATTTTTCAACAGTTCGCGATGCACAATCGTATCCCGACATCGCGCTTCGTCGGCTCGAGTATCGGCAAGGAGTATCTCGTCGTCGTTGCATACAATCGTAAGCGGATGCGTCGCCGGGGGGAGGGACGCGTGACGAGACAATGACACCGCTGTTTCTTCCGTTTTTTTAACGCTGTGGGGAACGCTGTCGAGGGAATCCACCACGCGACGTGCTATTTAACCTTCGTGGACCAGGGAGGGAGCCACGTGGCCTCCTCGGGGAGAAGCACCGGAGTAAGCCAGTGGAGTCGCAGGTAATTAGCCGCGTGACGTTAATGGAAACGCTTTCTTCTCGGACGGGAAAGCGGTCCTCGCGCGATAACGATGCGCCTCGCACCGTTATCGGTCTGGCGCGAGACGCATCTCTCGATTATCGTCACCATTGTCGTCGTCGTCGTCGTCGTCGTCGTCGGCTGCAAGCGCCACTTCCTGCGCGGAGATTGTGATGACAGTATGCTTCGTCTCTTCGCGGGTCTCCCCTTCTCTCTCTCTCTCTCTCTCTCTCTCTCTCTCTCTCTCTCTCTCTCTCTCCCCTCTCTCTCTCTTCCGCTGTATCCCTTTCTCGATCGCGGGGCCGAGCAAATAAACAGAATGTCTTGGTGGACGGGCGCGTTTCAAGGACCGGTTTCTAAAATGGGAGATTCAATCCTTGGCGATCGGACGATATCGGTCGCTCTCTCGTTCCCCGCGGCTGGGACGTGACTAATTCCTTATGTATTACCGTGATTCGTATCTCTCGAGCTGCCACGATCGGAGAATCTCGCGAAGTTTCACGGATCGCCGCCGGTGAAACTCGAAGTTCGCCGCGCGCGCTCGTATTTCAGCAAAGCGACAAATCGCCCCGCGATGCTTTAATGTCAACGAGCTTCGCCACCCACGCGTGATACATTCCCTCCCTCCCTCCCTCTGTCCCTCCCTTTGGGAGCTTTCTCGCGAGGAATTCGCGTTCATATATCATCAGATCGTTCGACATTATATCGCGCGTCCCGGAGCGCAAGTATGCGCGCGCGAGGAAGAGAGAAGACGCGCGCGCGTCGCTGGCCGAAATAGCAGCGACTGAAGATAGACGACTTTCCTCGCGCCGCACCGGCCGCCGGTGTCTAGCTGGCGAGAATGTTAGTAAACCGCGCTGTGGAGTCTGTGCCGCGAAAGAGCGGGTCGTTGCTCTTCTGGACAGGCCGAATGGTGGAGCCCGACACATTCGCGGCTCCGTTTTAGTATCGTCGCGTGATAACCGGGGGTGTCTCGTGAAGATCGTCGTTGTCTCCCCGCGAGTCTGAAGCTCCGTTTGTACCAGCCGCTTTTCGTCACGACGATAATCACGACGGTTTATTTCTGGCCTAACCTTCGGCCATTTCGCACGCCCGATGCGTCGTAACACGCAGGATCGCGCAGGAGGATCCTGAGAGACTCTTGAAGAGCACGAGAGTTTGCCGATTTTTTCATCCTCGTTTTCGTAAAGAGGAAATTTTACGGGCTGAGCAGAGCTCGAAATCTCGCTCGGAGAAACGCATTTGATGACTCCTCGCTTAGCTTTGTTACGAGGAAATAATTCCTTGTCGCGATTGTATCATCGTTATCGCCGTATACGGATGCGCAGGCTGCGACATAACGCGGAGTTAGATCGACTGCTAGATTTTTTCCTCGTCATCTCTGTGATTTATTGGCATCTCATTAACAAACAAATTGATATATACGCAGTACATCACCAGTTGACTTAACTTTATGCAGAAACATGACTTTTCACTCAGTCGTCGCGGACTTCGCGAGTTTTAGCTTGAAAGTTTCGTCCCGGTGCGACGTAGGGTATCCTTTCGCTCGCGTAAGATTGCGTGCGATTGCTGATTGGATAATGCACGTATACATACACGTGACTCGTCGAAATTTTAACGAGACTCGCTAAAAAGAGCATCGACGAAATCGCATCGATATTTGCGCGCTACGTGGAAAAACGTTGGACAATGTTGCGAAATGATAGGAGCGCGCGCCGACTGCGCCGACTGCCAAGGAGTGACCTCGATGACGCCGAAGTCGTCTCCTCGCTTATAAATGTGGGAAAACCGACTCGCTGGTGCTCGCGGTTCATGTAACGGCGAGATAAAATGTTAATGATGCTTCGAGCTCTCCTCGAGCCGTCGAGCCGAGAGTTGTATTCAATGCGGCACGGTTCGCCGATTAAATCACTCGGAGATTATCGCGCACGATTTGCATGTCTCGATTATGATGTTCCCGGTCGCGATTTCATCCCGTTCCGCTTCGCGAACGGCCGACCAATCTTCGGCGAATCGTCGCCTTTAGATATTACGAATTAAGATCCGGACAGAGAGAGAGGGAGAGAGAGAGAGAGAGAGAACCAATTTCGTCCTCGCCCGACGACGTCATTGAAATGCCAAAGTTATGGCACACGCTCGAAATGCCAAAGTTAAATGCGACGTTCGCAAATATTTCACGATACTCGCAGAAAACCGCCGGTATAAGTTTAGGCGCGGCTGCCTTCGTCGGGCGAAAAGAACGGGCGAGGAAACGAGCAGGACGATCGAGCTCGTTCGCAAATTACAGTCATTTTCGGCGCTAACTGTGCCTGCTTGCTGCTCTAACGAGTAAGTAGTAGCGGCATTGTTCACACGTAAGATTATTATCATTGATATTGCAAACATGCTTCTCCTGACTATAATTCTCTCATCGTGCGATTATAATCGCGAGTACACGGCAAGAAAGATCTCACGTCGCGTGTCAAATGTCACGACGTGAATCGTGAATGTATGTGTGTTAGTCGAATTTTTGAGGTCAATAGATTTAACTAATTTACTCCGGGACGGACTGGTTTGTGTGAATTATGTTTTAACTCGGAACGAAGAAGGATCTTTAGGATTTAATCTGAGGAGACGAATACTTAAGTATCGAATCTTTAATTTTTACCTTTTACAGTTGAGAGTCAATAGATCAGAGTGTTAAGAAAGAACGTTTTCTCTGTGTGTTTGAGTCGTGAAATACAAGAATGAATAAGTGAATGAATGGTATGGAATGAATCTTTCTGAATGAATGAACGACAATCGAATCAATGACGATGACTGGTCTGCGCGTCGCTTTTTATAGGCAGGTGGTGAGATACCCCCGCGCGAGTTCTTTTACCACCTTATTAGTAGTAGGGGAAGGATGTTTTCCCTGATATAAGAGTGATAATCAATAATCGTGGTTATGGTATTTATTATCTACCCGTTGTTCTTTTAATCTTCTCCGATGAAGAAGCATTCGGTGTCGTATTTATTACGTCTAGACCGAGGATCAAGTGGCCAAAATATCCGGTCTAAACGTTATCGTTGAATTGATTTTATGATTGAATTTAGAAATATTGTTTAAAGTTACGTGGACGTAACACAAAGCACGCTCGAGATAATTGGAAACAATTAACTCGTTAGAAATCTCCCCGTAGAAGTCTTCTTTGTTTTCGTGCGATTCTCCTTTTTTTTTTTTTTTCCTTTTTGCGTTCGCCGCCAACGCAGGCAACGGAAAATTCAGTCGCACCCCGGCGGAAAGTTGTTCTCTCCCGTGCAACGAGCACTTTTCCCAGAGTGTCCCCGTGCAGTACTTTTCGCCATATTCTCCGGGAAGAAGAACGGATCGCGCGATAATTAGCGGATAGGTGCCGCGGCGCGGCAGCGCGAGATCATTTCCGCGAGCATTGGCGCGTCGGCGACTATAAATTGGTCCGCATAGTTTCCTACTTTCTACGGGCGGTGGTCTCTCTCTCTCTCTCCGCACGTGCAATCGGCGGCCGCCGTCCGTATGCCGTCGAGCGTGGCGTGATTTTTTTCGGTAGTACCGGTATCGCTTCTTACATCGCTGATAACCCGGCCATTACTCGGCTTACTATGTCATTACCGTCGCACGAATGATAGTGCTTTATTGTGATAAGTAACAAAGTCAGCGGTGCGGCGGTCGTGAAACTTCTGTTTGACGATGATAACTTGTTTGCATAGCTTACGACCTCGCGTACAACTCGACGGTCGCTCCTCTGCGTTTCCTTCTTCTTTTCTCCCCCTTCTCAAAACTCGCCCTCCAACGTGTCTCGAGATTATACAAACATTCTCCGCTAATGAAGCGACGATTGCGCGAGTGTGCGCTTGAACGATATTCGGATTATTTTGTTTTGCGCTGGAACGCGCGATTGAACGGCAATGTTCTTCCGAGAAGCACGTAATATTATAGCGCAATGCATGCCCAAGGAGAAGCGCATTAAACGCACGTACGCACGCACGCACGCACGCACGCACGCACGCACGCACGCGTCTATGATAAACTCAGCGCGGCCTCGGATCGTTTTGCACGTGAAGCATTCGCCAAGATCCCGTTAGGGTCCATTGACTTTTCCGCGAAAATCGGCGCACGTTTTCTAAAAGTCACGCTCTCTCGCGGCTCGCCGCGACTCCCTCGCTCGAGAGTAATATCGCGAGCGATGCGAGATATCGACGTCGCTCGATAATTATCCGGCCGGACTCGCGTTTCGGTGCGTCAAGCGCCTGTGGGAGTTCATCATGCGCGCGATGTGACGAATTCATGAGCAGCGAGTCGAGAGAAACGTCTTTCCCGGTAAATATCGCCGATCCACAGGCTACTTCATCATTATACCGAATCGTCGTGTCTACTCGTGTATCATTCAGCACGCGCCTGCGAATAAATTTTCATCTTAACGACTTGTGGCGGCGCGCGAGGAGGACAACAACATGGTGGTAGACGCCGGGATAAAACTCGTGTCGATTCTCTCGCGCGATCGCCCGCCTTATTATCGAGTCGATTGTGGCCAGCCGTCGGCGACGTACGTTTCAATTCACTCGCTGATCGATCTTTCTAATTAGCGCGCAGCAGCCGGCTTTCCTCGTTTCACTAATCACCATGTACCGGGCATTTTTCCACCGGCAAATTACACCGATAAGACTCGAATTATGACGAGGATAATTGTACAACGTGTGTATCCACGCGAATGCGATTAATCCTGACGGATGACGGTGTCGTCGATGAACGATTTGTCGCGCGCGTCGCAGCGCGTCAACGTAATCGCCTCGCTCGCGAGGCAAAATCGAGCGGATGGAACGAAGCTGAAGAGAAACAAAAGCAACGGAGTTGCAGACATAATATACCAAACGTCGTCGGATAATATGAGAATATTACGCGCGCGCTTCGCCGGCGAGGAGGAGGCATCCAGTCGGCGCATAAAATAAACCGCCGATTTTTCGCCTTTCGACTTTTCCCCCTATCGTGACCATCGTGCGCGGCTCTCCGCTAACGCATCATTGATTAGCGTAATCGTTATTTCGCCGCGGCCGGCGATTTGCGCCTGCGATACCACGCCGAGGACTTCCCTCGGTGTATACGGTGTGGGCGTGCCTCGATCATTTTATCACGCATTTTTCTCACGCGCGATTCTAACGAACCTAACGACGCTCTCGAGCGACGCGGCCGAGGCAGCGTTTCCCAGCCAGCGACATAAGCCGCGTCGTTGAAGTCGGGATAACCGGCGACGAAACCACGCGCGACGTATCTCAGTAACGAGGTCGCGCGCGCGCGCGAGCGAGCGACGATTTCGGCGGGCTGACGCTCGGGCTCGCTCGCTCGCTCGCTCGCTCTCTCGTGTTTGCTCTGTCGCAATTGAAATCGGATTAGACCGCGGCGGAGGTGTCGCGCGAAGGTTGGGAGGCACTGCGCGCTGCTGTTAAAACGTCCCGCGCGCGCTGGTTGATCTGTCGTACATATCGGCGGCAGGCGTGCGTGCGCGCGTCCTGATGCTGCACAGCGCGGTAAATCCGGACGCGACACGCGAGCGTGCAGAAACTCGCGTAGAAGAATTATTGCGACAATTATTATTTGCATAAGACGGTGTATAAATCCCAACGGCGGCCCGCCGGCGACGGGGGCAGCGGACGGATTAGGGGAGGGGGCAGGAGGGACACGCGAGGAGCGCTGCCGCGAATTATGCATCGTAAATCCGCGCGCGATCAGCCCGCCGCGACATTTGCGTTGTGCAACGGGACGCGCGCGAGTCTCTTAATGCCAATTGTTGTCTCCGCGTGTACATAAAAGTAACAGGTGTGTGAAATAAATAAATAAAAAAGAGGAGGGAGACGACTTCGGTACGGAAGATAGCGAGACGGAGAGAGAGAGAGAGAATAAAAGACAAGAATTTACACCGATAGAAAAATATAGTTGAATTAACTATAATCTCTATATTTTATAGTTGATTTTGGCGTCAACCGTATTTTTATAGTTCGTGGAACCTGCAAAATATAGTAGAATAAACACAAATATATAATCAATCTACCACTTTATATTTGTATCCATACAATAATTTTAGTTTAACTCACTATAATTCTTAGTAAAAATATTATATGGTTGGTTATATCGTAATTATTACCGATATTATGGTAATACTTGCTATAAATATGATATTTCGGGCTATAATTTAGTTGCTATATCATTATAGTTCCAAATATCATATACTTTTCTCTCAGTGTAATAGACGAAGAATTCTCTGAACTGTCGAGTCGCTCGAGCGCAGAACCAAGCTCCGTATTATTGGATTTCTCCCGTTGCTGAAGGATCGGAGTTATTGATTCCATTGCTGGTTGGTCTCGTTGAGGTCGAGCTAATGCGGACAATCGCTGAAAATAACGCGAGAAATGCGGCACGGTGCGCCCGGCTCGCAACGGCGAGTGTTGCGGAAAGAAAGAAGGAAAAAAAGGAAAGAATGATGACAAGAGACAGACAGTAATAGCTAGCTTGCCAAGGGGAGGAATGTGAAATATCGGTTAATATCGCGAAGATTGTTGCGAGATACTAGAAATATCGCTCTAACTTGCGCGCGCGCGCGCGCGATCATTGGCGGCGGGGGGGTTTTTGCCGCCGCCGCCGCCACCGCCACCGCTAATAATAATACCGTCGCGAAGTGGTTCGCACCGTCGAACCGCGCGGCGTACGTTTACTAAGTGTAAGCCGGGAAAATTAATTTCACGGCGTATTATGCGCAGTCGGAAAAATGGATTTCGCGCGTGCGGCAGCTGTCGTCCGCGCGATAAACATCGCGGAATGTCGCGCGGCCCGCCGCTTCTCGAATTAGCCGTTTTCTTCCTATTCTCTCTTCGTCTTTTTTCCTTCATCTTCTCCTCCTTCGCACTCCCTCATTCCCGCTCCCTCGGGAGTCGCCGCGCCGCGGGGGAAAAAGTGAGTGTCACGGGCGCGGTAGCTATTCCGTGACACTTGCGAGTGAGAATTAATTTCCATCGGGGAGGGGAGCGAGTTGCCACCATTATTCGTGTGCTTGCGTATTCATGGACGTTATGAGCGCGTGGGCAGAACAAGACGTCTCTCCGGAGACGAGCGAGTCTGATTGTCGCGTAACGAGCAAATTTAAATCTTTCACGGAGCGCTCGCGCGCGCGCGCGCTCGCGCGCTCGCGCGCGTGTTAGGTGTATATCGAGTTTCACGCGCATGATTTCTCGCTTGCATTTTAATTGAACGCAACAATGGCAACGAGGGACGACGGTCTCGGCTCGTGTGCGAGCGTGTCCGCGGCGCGTCGTTATTTATCCACGAGTCACGCGGAAAGACGCGCACGAGGGCTCGACGACGGTTGATGATTCAGTGAACCCTACGCACATGGCATAACTCCGCATTAAGGTTTATCGACGCGGACATCTTCACCCTATGAATCTCTCGCGGTAACGTCATAAACAGGCCAGACAACAGCCCCGATCGTTGATTGCGGTGCGCGAGGTAATTTAATAGACAAACATCTATAACTCGATAAACGTAAACACCACCATTGCGATTGCGTCCCGAACTTCGAGCGAAATATCGATGTCGATTAATTGTACACTATGCATTTGCATTGTGCGATGAAAAAATGAAGCCGTTAGGAATTGCAAACACACACCTTGCGATATGCCAGTCATAGATATTTTTTTTTTTCCCATTCGATCTCGCACGATAAATTATTTCAGGATCGCGCAGGGCCTTGCATCCTGTTGTCGATGTCTCCTCTCGATTTCTTCCGAAACAACTTCCGCACGAAAGTTAACGGAGGAATTCAGGGTAGCCGTTCGTTAACACTCATTCCCAGTGGAAAGTTGGGATAAAAGCAGAGATCCGGGTTGTGAATCACATCCCGAGCTTTTTGATAGCTCGTAAAATCCGCCACGGGTGTCGCGCGCGAAATGTCACTCGGTCGGTGAAGTATCATCGCGAAAGGCGGCGGCGGCGGCTCCGAGCGGCTCGTCCTGTTCCTTCCAGTCGAAAGCCGCGCAACAATCATGATTAAAAAAGAGTCGGCGTTTCTCGGTAGTCGCGAAAGATTCGCCAAGTTCAGCCGCGCGATGAGGTCATACGTCCCGTGTTGTTTGCGCAATCCTCGTCGGCATTCGCTGAATGCAGATCGCTTCGCTCGGAGAAAAACGCGCGTGCCTTTTCGCGCTCGCTCGCGCCGCTTAATTGCATCCTCGCAACGCTTGTATAGTTGGTTAATAGTCTTGTCGCACGTTCTCCTCGCAGTGACCCTAAGCCTTTGCGTTACCGACTCGATTCTTTTCTTTCGTTGCGAAAGTTCCCGGAGGTTCGCCTTGCATCGCTCGTGCCGCGCGAGTCTCCGTCTCGTATTTTACGCGATCGTCGTGACGCGCCCGGCGACGACCGGTCGCTGAGCCTCTTTTCTCCCCCCCCTCTCTCTCTCTCTCTCTCTCTCTCTCTGTCCCTCTCCTGCCGGACGCGCGTTCAATTATCCTTCGGGAAAGGACAGCACGTCCGCTCGACGTCTCTACGGCCGGCCCGGCCGGGACGTCAACTGTGACGTCGCGGAATTCCTTTGTAAAGCGCGCGGCAAGGCGAAGATCGAATCGCGAAAATAGATCGTGATAGACAGAGTCAATCGCGAACATTGGATGGAAAAGCGCGGATGGGGACGACCACTGTATGAATAATAAGTTGTCGCCGTAATCGGTCAATACTAATTGTTAATGCCCACATCCGGAAATCCAATCGGTCGTCCGCGCTGACCGACGCGAATCCGTAATCCGTGAAGACCCGCGCGAGCGCTTGTTTACACGCATCACAATTGAGTCTCGCGAGATCCCTCGCGATACAACGCGCGAGCTATCATTTATAGTAGAATGCAATTAACGTAATGCGCCGGCTGGCGCCTACGCGAAGCACGGCCGCCGTCGCCGGAATAATGAAACGAGAATCGAAGGCGCTCGCGGCGATCGGATGAAGATTTTTCCCTCTCTCTGCTTCCCGCAGAAGATCGCGATGCTGCGCTGTGCAGTCACATGATCTTTCGCAGCATTGTGACCACAGCTGCCTCGCAGTTGAGATAACTGCAAAGGCTGTTTTACAAGGTGCTGCTTTTTTTTTCACTTGCTTTGAGTAGACTTCTTAATTAATATATATACGCCGGCAAACTCGCTGGCCCAAACTTCTTCTAGATGCTCGATTTTTATTCTCCGATGTCTTAAACAACCTTAAACGGTGCTGCTTTTGTTGTCGCTGCTATTGTTTTGCTGGCGAATTAAGAAGCTCGCGTGAATGAAAGACACGTATCGTGCAATTCGTTCACCCCTTAACGATAAATGTAATGCAGATAATGCAAATGAATTAACGTGAATTAACCGATTTATCTAACAAACACACACGCGCACGCGCCGGCAATCACGCATGAACGCAAATATTATGTCACCGCTGCAAACATCGAGAGCACGGGCGTACGCTATTAACGGAACAGCTTATTAGCCCGAGCGCTATTAGCAGAGCCGGGCCCTCGGCGAAGGGGTAATTAGTTAGCGGAACGAAAGGAGCGAGCGTGTAACAAACGCGGAGTGGCAAACAAGCGGCCCATTGTTGCAAAGTTAGTTAGTTAGTGGATCACTTTCCCGCGGTGTAACGTAAAACCGAAAGCGACTGGCGCGCGCGTAAATATTCGTTGCACGCGAGGGGCGCACAATGAGTATCATGAGGTATCACAAGAAATAGAGGGATGCGCGCGGAGAGAGTCGTCGGACTTGCACCCTAAATCTACAGATGCATCGTATAGACCGAAGTGGATTTTGCGGGTTTCTTGCCGATTCGAGTATCATCGCGAACGTCGCGACCCGACTCCAAATGTTAATCCCACTTTTAGCCTAAATGTAATAATACCCCCCCGTTTAACGCCGACTTGAAATACCCCGAAGCCAATCTGTTGTTTCGATGCTGTTTAACGTACAGCTTCGCCGAGAGCTTCGCCCGAGTCGAACTTGAGTTTGTGTACGAACGAAGAAAAAATCTCCGTCGGTCCCACTGAAAATCCACGGATGCTGCTGGACTCTCTTCAGGTCGGCGATGTCGGCCTGAGCATTTGGACGTTGGGTTAAAACACGTTGCAGCGTATTGGTCTTTATAATCGAATACGTTGGAGCTAAGTGACGCGGCTTGAAACGGCCAGCGAGGCGTAAGAAAGAGGAGCTCTTCGGTCGAACGTGTTATTTTCGGGCGTTTACGCGTGTAAGAATAACCGGTTGCTTAGATTTGCAGTGCAGCCCGACGCGTTCGCGAGAGAAACACGTGCTTTCTGAGACGACGTCGCGCGGTCTTCGTGACGACGACGAAGAAGAAGAAGAAGAAGAAGAAGAGCAAGCCGGCCCCGGGGAGGCTTTATGCGCTTGGCACGGTCGCTCGCGCAGAACGCACCCTGGCACTCGCGCCGCAGGCAACTTGCATCACGAGTTGCATCAGAGAGCAGAGAGGAGGGAGGCCGTGTATTCGAAATTACGCGGCCGCCGAAGAATGACCGGGGTTCAAGAGACGAAAACGCGACTCGCGCGCGCGCGCGCGCGCGCGAAGATGAAAACGCGCGAGTATTCTTGAATCGCAGTCACGAATCGCGAGGGCGTCTCAACTGTCGCGCTTTTGCTCGATCATCCGTCGCCCGGAGAGTGAATGACAGCGGAAAGATCGTCGGGAGAGGGGAAGCGGGGGAGAAGCAAATAATCTTGCGGAGCGCTCTCTCGAGTTAGCGCGAGCGTGAAGGAATCTCCGAGTGTGGTGTTCTCTTTTCGCACGACGAGATACAATCGGGGCACTGTCGATGCTTGATAAATGAGACGTGTAAAGAGCGTAATAGCGATCCGTGATACGCGGCCGAGCTGATTAAATGCTAATTAAAGCCCACCACCTAGCCACCTTGGCGTAAGCGTCGGTAAAGAGCAGAGGCCGGGGGGGGGGCGGGAGCGGCGGGGAGGCGAAGCCGCGTTACGAAAATTCCTGCGCTCTTCTCGACGCGTCCGTGTAATGCATCAATTATTTATGTAGCGCTGGGGCGTGACGATAGTGATATGTTAATCGGGGCTCTCGATAAGCTCGTCGATCAATCAACCTGGAACGGCAATCTGCGGCTTCGCGTGCGTGCCCGACGCGTAGGGTGTTATCGCGGCATGTTTAAAGTAACAACATTCACGTCGCGATGTAAATTCTCGCGCGCGGCGCGATAATTATCGGCCTATTTGCAGGCGATACCGTGCAAGCGAGCGGTTAATAGAATATAACTATTTTCTACACGCGCGCGATAATTCAGCGTATGTTAATAATCCCCGATGGATCGCGCGGAATAATAAATCGAGCGACGCGCGCGCTATTTGCGCCGACCGAATGAACACCTACCTCGACGCGGGGGAGGGGGGGGAGGTACACATTGTATGCGGGTTTTTTTTCGCAGCTCCGTGCCCGTGGGATATTTGCGATAACTATTAGCTCTGACTGCGCGAATTGACCGGCTGAACATATTAATTACCGGCCACGCGAAAGGAAGGGTGAGCTCGTCGTCGGCTGTGTAATTAGCTCGCGCTCGCACATTACGTATGCTAATCGACTGTGGACCGTCGCGACTTTTCTACGAGGGGCAGGGGAGGGGAGGGGATTGAGCGTTCGAAAGGCTCCGGAAATCTGTTCGAACGGATCCGGAAGTCGCGATTCGGCAGCACACTCGCGGAAGTACGCGAGATGCCGAGGAGGCGAGGAACGTTCGGTCGTCGGGGCGTCAAGATTTATATGATAGATTGATACGATAGATTACACGTCTATAGCTTTTTCTCTCCTTCTCGTGGAGTTTTACAGTGGAGCGATGGATCTTGCCGACAATGTTCGGATTAAAGGAGAAAAATTGAGCGTATATCTAAACTTGCACTCGCCCGTACCTCTGAAGAGGTACACCTCGCCTAATCCGACCCGAACTCGGTCTGGATTTCGATCCGGATCTCCCGAAGAGACTCTAGACTGGAAGAATTCGGGTTATCCGGATTATCCGAATAACGTGCTCCCGAGTTGTCGCGTCCGAGGTGACTTCTTTGGAGATCCGATTAATTAGATACTCGAACACTCGGGCGGGGAGGCGTTCTCGGGTATCTAATTAATCTTCGGGTCTTCCTTGAGCGAAGATTATTCAGCACCACCGGTGCGATATCTCACGTACACGTTCGAGCAAGCGTTAGAAATTAATCATACCGGCGTTCTTGGCCGGCAACGTTCACCTGTCGATGCCGATCGAGCGAATATCGGCATAACTCTCGCGGATCGCTCGGCGCATTGAGCGACAAGCATGACTAATCAGGCCGCGGCGCGGGTCTCGCGCGCGCGCGCGCGCGAGTTGCGGCGAGACGCTCGTATTGAGTAAATTGGCTTATATATCGCACTGTTCGGTATAATTACCGGCGACGAGCGGTATATGAGCGGCGAACGAGCGGAATAAATCATACTTTACGACGCTGCCGAGCGGCGCGAGTGCGCGTTTTCGCGCAGCGCAGAGAGCGCGTATTATTAAACACGCAGCGCGCATAAAACGCTTTTCCGCGGCGACGGCGAGCGCGCGCGCTGTAAATTACTCGCTGCCGACATCTCTTTCATCTGCGAGCGACGTAGGCGACATTACGCGGGCTCTTCCATGGTTGCGTCGCGTCGCGTTATTGTTTGGGACTCTTTCTCTCTCTCTCTCTCTCTCTCTCTCTCTCCTCTTTTTCTCTCTCCTTCCCTCCCCTCTCCCTCTCTTTCTCTCTCTCTCTCTCTTTCTCGATTGTCCTCCGTCGGTACCCGCGTCGCGGTTGCAACGGAATATCTCAATTTTTCATCTCGCCCGAGATCGTATCTGCCCACATCGAAATTCAGATAACCTCGAGCGCAAACCACCTGCTGCTTTCGCTCGGGCTCGTCGGCGCGAGTTGCGCAAGGAAATCGGTATTAGCTGCTAGCGGTGCTCACGATTATCATAGCCGGTGATGGCACAATCGTCGTGTACAACAAAAAAGAGAAGGAGAGAGGGAGGGGGAGAGGGAGACGTGTAACATCTGTGTCAGCGGCGGCTGCAACACGATTCCTCGAGGAGAGGAATCGCGGCCGAAGCGCGCGTTTCGGAAACGTCGATTCTCGAAGAGAGAAGCGAGGCGACGTCTCGAAAGCTCGAGTGGGCTCGAGCTGGCGGTGGTCTTTAGCGTGTCGATAAGCGTCGACGAGGATTTTTTTCTGAAATCCGTCAAGCCGCTCGCTCGCTCGCTCGCTCGCTCGCGGTCAGCTCGTAATGAGGAGACGTCAGAAACGAGGGGCACCCACGTGCACGCGCGTGTAAACACAGCTTGAACCGCTCGCAGGAGGAGCGTTTTTCTAGGGTCACGACTTGGCGACTCGGGCGAGGAAGCGTCGAGCGGAGCGATCGGCTCCGTGCACGGGCGAATTATGCGCACTAATTTTGTGGTAACGCGCGATACGGCCGATTCTCACGGTTCTCTCTCGGGCCTCGAAGTTCCTCCAATTCACCAAGAGAGGCAGGAGGCATCATTCGCTCGGTGCTTCGTCTGACGAGCTGCTCCCCGCATTCCTCGAGGTCGAGTCGTTCATTCCGAGCGAGTCTCTCTCTCTCTCTCTCTCTCTCTCTCTCTCTCTCTCTCTCTCTATCTCTCCCTCTTCTGCCCGGCGGATATTAGTCAGCTTAGCTAAACAGGTTGTCTCGGAAGCGAACGAACGCGCGACGTGCCGTAATACTCGTTACAGCTGAACCGACCCCGAGAGACCCCGAGGAACACGGACGAAGCCTAATTTCGCCGTGCGCGCGCGCGCGAAGTGCACGTCGTCTCCGCGTATGATCGCTCGGGCGAAATTGTAGAGCACGATGAACCTCGCGACCGACCGGCCGGCCGGCGGCGGCGCGGCGTCGCGTCATAACCGCGTCGTAAAGCGAAAGAGTAGCCGCTCCTCCTTACGTCCGGGACAAATTAGACGAACGAATTGAACGATTAATTTTATGGTAACGGCCGAAACGAACGTCTCTCACGGTCGTGCCGCGAGAGCGTAAAGCTCCTTTTTATGGTCGTTTGTGTGTGTGTGTGTGTGTGTGTATGTGTATGTGTACGCGCAGGAGCGAGCTTTCGTGCCTCGAGAGCGCGTGTTTCGGGGCCACCCAAGATCGCGCGTAGCCGCGAGGGTAACGATCGACCGCAGGATGCGCGACGGTCCTCCGGGGTCTTTGCTCTCTTCCTCTCTTTTTCTTCCTAATTTCTATCGAAATGTATTAACTAATGTATAATTATACGTGCGAATTGAATAATATTTATATATATGTATATATATACACAATGAATAACGCCTCTCTCTCTCTCTCTCTCTCTCTCTCTATTGATTAATAAAACTAATTTTATCGGCGCGGCGATCGCGCGACGTGGGCGTAGCGAGGAATTAGTTTGATGATCGTTAGCTGTCCGACGTGATCGCCGACGAGCGTGTGTTGATCAAGGTGAGGCTTTCGCGGTCAGTCGATCGAATGAGTGTGGGATACCGCGATTAATTTGTCTTAGGTGCGCGCGTCCATTGTGTGTATTCGAAGGGGATGCATGACCGAAGACGGCGGGGGCGTACCGATTACGATTTAATGTGCTCTCGGCGTGGCGCAGCGGAGCTCGGCAAGTGAGTCGCGCAAGATTTCACGTGATCACCCTCGGCTAAATAACGTAAGAAGAGTCGCCGTTGATTGTCCGCCTTGCTTTGTAGGAACGCAGCGCGCGTATCGCTCCGCGGTGTAAACTTCGTCGCGCGGTTGATGAGCGTGTGCTCTTCGACCTTGCTGATTAACGAATTACGACGAGAGTTGCGTGTGCAAAGACGCGCGAATTCTCCGCTCATAATTCTCCGAGCGGGCTCGGATTTCCGCGCGTATTCTTCTGCGAGGTCGCGAAATCGAGCGTGCGCTGTTCACTCGACGACGGCGCGTCGACGTCGATCGGGTGCGCCTCGTGTGCGCTGTGTGTGGGTTAAGGAGAAGAGACAGTCACAACCCTCCCCCCGCCCCTCTTTCCGCCGTGCGAAAGAGAACAAGAGGAGGCTGGATGATAATAAACGCGCATGTTCGTGAGTAAACACGCCGGAGACGGGAATGACGCTAAAAAGGAATGAAGAGTGAGTTTTACGAGACGCGTCGCGGGGCGAGCCTCGTCCGGGGAAACTCGGCGGCTTAATGAGCGATTATCGCCGTTCACTCGCCCAGACGCGTTGTTCATTACGGAGCCACGGTCACGCCGCGAGTAGAGTATCCTTCTCTCCGCCGGCAGCGAGAATTCCTGCCGATTAACGATCGCAACGTGACACCGATGCTCGTATCGCGGATCTTGGCGCCAGAAGAGTGCGCTCGTTAAGAGCTTAGGCTAAGGCTCCTTTCGCGCGATTTCGCAACGGCACGCGGATTGTGCAACCAGTCGCATTGTCGCTCCATGAATGACCGCTGGAAGAGAGGGCGCCGTCTCTTCGTACCCGCCCGGTTAATTCGCCGGCGATCGGCGCCGCCTTCGATCGGCGCGCAATATGTTCGTGAGGTATCGGCTTTTTAATTTCGAATCGATTGTTCCTGTTGCCGTCTGCAATGGCGGCTGCGAGGGCAGTGGGTTTCAAGCGTTTAGAAACCACGTGCGGCTAGATTGAGCGCTCTCCGCAAGGAGCTGCGAAGACTACGTCCGGAAAGGATGACCAACACACCGCGTGACCAACAAGACGTGACAGCGTGAACAGGGGAGGGGGGATGTAACTATTTTTTCTGTATCTTCGAACCTGTGATAAGAAGGAAAGAAGTGTCGATGTGCGCAAATCCATGCGTATTAATGCGCTGCGTGCTCGTGTCACGTCCGAATGTCACACGCCATTGTATCGATATAAAATTTCGGATTCGTCAGGCGTTACGTTAATGCGACGCTCGCGGCGCGTCGGCCACGGAATTTGCCTTTTACGGCTGTGTTTTTGCCCGACGTCGCGTCGCCGCGCTACCCGCCGCGCTGAAACGTGAGCGGCATAATAACGCGCAGCGCGCCGAAATTTCGTCTCGGGCCACTCGTGAACGTCCCACGTTCTTCTCTCGGCTGGAGTTCGATTTCGCTCCGGAGCCGGCTAATCCGCGCGAGAAATGGCACGGCACGCCGCGCGCTCGCTCGACTGATCTGAGCGCTAAGAGCGCTCGCGAACTGCCTCTGTTGTGTCCCGCAGAATCCCGCTACTGGAAATCGTACCTCGCTCGTCCCTTTTTCCGCCTTCGGACAAACGCGCTGATTTACGATTCTCGCGTCCCGGACGAGGCGAGATCACCGCCTGCGCCTTGGAACTGGTTATTGCTCGTTCTTACGATGTCCAGCCGGAAAGCGATTTGTAGATTATATTGGCTGGAAGGAATATGCGTCGGGAAAACGATGTTAACTAATGCGACTCGACAGCAGTCGCCATTACGCGGCGGCGATAAGGATCGATTAGGCGGCGAAGGCGACGCGACGTTTCCACGATCGATTGCTGCTACCAACGAGATCGACGCCGCGAGTCGCGACGAGAAAGGCGGGATGTCGGCGAATGTTGAACAGAGAAAGAGGAAAAAAAGAGCGAGAGAGAGAGAGAGCAGCGTATGCCGTGCACGCGCGCGGAAATTTAACGAGGTAACGTATATAAAATCTCGATATAAAACGAACTTTATTAAAGGCCCGGAGCACACGCGCGCGCTCGCTCGCTGTAAGGCAAACAGGATATCCGCTCTCTCCATCGGTGCGTCCCGTATCCGTCGAACTAGGGGCCATTTTATAATGGCTTCATCCCCGTGCGAGCATTAACTTAAATCGAAGGTGGTAACGTGTTATTTAACCGATCGCGCCTCTCGAGCGCCTCTCGTCGAAATTACCCTCCACGCCGTTCCCCGAGTTTCTTTGAAGGGTTTAATGGAAATCGAGGTGTGGCGCGACCCGATTCTCCCGGCACCTCCCCCTCGGACAGTGTAAACAAAATTAACGCCCCGATGATTATCTTCATTATTGGTCCACGCAAGACACGTTTCCAAGTCCCGCGTCTCGCCTCGCCTCGCCTCGCCTCGCCTCGCCTCGTCTCGTCTCGTCTCGTCTCGTCTCGTCTCGTCTCGCCTCGCCTCGCCTCGCCTCGCCTTGCCTCGCCTCTCCTCGCTTCGCCTCGCATCGCATTGTCCGAAATTGCGGTCGAAATTATTGATTACGCTGTAAACTGTGGCCGCGCAGTAATGGAAGGACCTCGGGTCCGTCCGACGAGATCACGATGCGCTGTTGCTTGTTTTTTTCTTGGTCAATTGGTCTTATCAGCAGGTAGTAATTTTATTAAGAAATTTTATTAATAATCGCGTAATGATAAACAGGGGCAAATGAGAATACCGCTTTTTCGTTACGTGGCTTTTGTTTGATAATGATCGGTGAAGCCGGACACTTTCAAAACATTCATGAGACTGCATGTACTAATTGCTTCTTCAGTCGGTTACTTCGATTTCATCGCTTGTCTCGGCTGAATTATTCATACCTACCCACACGACGATTGCTGAACCTTGACGATCAACTTTTGCCGGTTATTTCGGTCGAACGAAATCTCGCGATCGATTAACGCCGAAAGAGCCAAGTCGCGAGAGAGACCGCGCGCAGCGGTGAGCTTCGTCCGCTTTCGCCGGCGGGGGAAATATTTTTGGATCGCGATACGATTCGCTCGCGGATACGCGCGGCGCGGCAGCGCTTTGGACGTTCTCCAAATGTGCGCGCGCTGGTTTGACCCAAAAGCGAGCTTGAAAGCTCGACGGCGCGGCGCGGCGCGGCGCGCCGACGCCGACGACGTCGCGTCTCGCATCCTGAATCGATAGTATCGCCTCGCGATGAATAACGATCGCCGCTATATCACCCGGAACTAGCCCTCGCCGCGATAACTCGGATCGCGCTGACCTGGACGCGCGCCAGAATCCGCCCGGCCGATTGCACCTGGCCGCACGCACAAAACCTACGCACCTACCGCATCGGCGCGTTTGGGAGATCGCCAGGCGCGCGCGCGCGCGAGCTCTCAAAAACGTCGAAACGGATTTGGAATGGACGTTTCCCGTGCCGTTCCGACGACGACGACGACGACGACGACAGTGACGACTCGTACGAGCGCGCTTTGCGTTAATAAATAGCGTCTGTGGGATATTAACTTTCTAATTAGCGGCTGCCGGCGTGAAAGTTATCGTGTGTACACAGACTTTTCCCGGAATGTTGATTTTGAGTCGGGAAAGCCCTCTCTCGCTCGAGTACTTGAATTAAACGCATTGTCATAATTGTCGGTTGTCAGCGCGCGCGTTTCTTCGACGGCGATACCTTGCATGCGAGGACTTCTGCAGCTCGTTCGCTTTTTCCCTCTCCTTTTTTCTTCTTCTTCGCGCGTCGTGCCTCCGATCTCGCGCGGGAACTCTCTCGACGAGACAATGCGCCGAAAATAAACGCCGAGCATAAGGGCAGCGAGGGCCCGATGAACATTTCAGATTTTATTAAGTGCACTTGATCCCCCTGGAGGCCGGCCAAGCTCTCGTGACGTAAATCCAGATGGATGTAACTACAAATACCGCGTCTGCGACGAGACAATTCTCGTCGCAGACGTGCTTCCAGGAATTAATTAAGCGGCCGAGTCTCAGGCCGCGGACTGAAGCATTTCGCGTGCTGAAATGAGCCAGCTGGCGAAAATCACGAATCGCCGATATCTTGCCCGTCGGGGCCCGTCTCTTTAATTCGTCTTAATTCTCATCCAACTTGTCGTGTGAATGAAGTCGCAGACGCTCGTGATTCCGATTCTGCCGACTCGGTTCATTACGAAGAGCGGCAATGACGAGATTATTTAATTTATCTATCAACGGGGGAGGGGGGGTCGTGGGGGTGATACTCCTCCCGAGAAGAAGAAAATACAAATAAAAATTATTTAAATTAAATTAAAGTATCGATTAAAATTCAGATATCTATTAGTATTAAAATGGCAGATGCTACCACTCTTAGCGCGTTTCGTTCTTCTTCTCAAGTCTCTCAAGTTCTTGGATAATTCGGTTCTAAGACGAAGGCACAGTCGTGAAATATCTTTCTAATTCTCGCAAGAGACACACGTTGTTTGACTCACAAAATTTCCCACAACACAACATGTGAGCAGCGACAATCTGGGCAGCGGCCCAGGCTGCGCGGGCGGCAAGTTACATGAAATTAATTCGGCACAGGTAACGTGTTAATAATTTCCGATATTTAGTGACGGGAAACAGCTTGGCGTCGCGTTCATTGTTGAGAATCTCGCGTATTCTTAGAAACGTGCATAACGTGCCAAAAAGTGTGATAGCTATTGATAATAAGATTCCAAGTAGCGATACGTGCTACTGCCTGTTTACGGTGGATCGCGCAGCGTCGAATTGGACGGAATCGACGCGGCCTGTCAGCCGCAAAAAAGTCCGGGCCAAAATTGCGGTGTCTCGTTTTGCGCGCGTCTATTTTCGCATCGGCGACGTTTCGGAACGTCTTGATAAATCACGGTAACTAGATGTCCACACGGATGTTGCCTTTTGGCACTTCGACGACGACGACGACGACGACGACGACGTGGGCGTCGTCGTAATCGCATTCGACAAAGTCAAAGCTCTGGTTTCGGTCTTTTCCTCGGCCACGGAAAGCGCTGGTCGCGAGAGACACCTCGTCGGCGGGAAGAAGCCTCGCGCTCTCTCGTCCCGAGCGCGATTATTTTGCCGGATCGCGGGTTCTTTGAATCCTCCTTGATGCATCGCTTTACTACGGTTCAATGAAAAAGACTAATGGCATGCCTACGCGCCGCGAATTGATGCAAGGCGAGTGCCAGGCCTTAAAATACGTCTCCTTCGGCCGAGGGTTCGGGTTTGAGGAACTACTCTTCATGAAGCATGTACCTTGATTGCTTCCGTCTGAATCCACCGCGTATCGCGGCGGATCCGTGGCGGCGGATCGTCGTCGTCCTGGCAGGTCAGGGGTTCGCGTAATAAATTTGTGGGAATAAATTTGTGTGCGCTTAATGATATTATCGCGCGTGCCCCTCGCTGAGGAGTTTGACGTATCGTCCCGTTCGAAGCAACATTAATCTACGATTATCGGTTTCTCCTAATTCCGAATTCCGAGCAGCGGCTAGTCGATTAGGAAAAGGAATATGTATGTGCGATCATGAGTGCTTAAATGGGAGCTATAAACCTCTGGTGTGTCTTGTGAAACATGCTACCGCGGCGATATTTCGCTACTGTTGAGCAATAATTTTCGCGCTTTCACTATATCGGAACGTGACGTCGCCCGACTAATTTGTTTACTTCGCAGCGTACGGTAAAATCCTCGGTCTTACACCTATGAATAATTAATCAAACCGCGCGCGCGCGCGTGCGATTCCAGCGGTGAAAGCACACGCATCGAGTGTGCCAGTGTAAACAGAACTTTATCGTTAATTCGCTTGATCAGAATTTCGCTTTCGTCGCCGTCGTGGCCCCGACGTCGTTTAGATAGGTAGACGCATTTCTGCGTTGGGTCAGACTGAAAGGCGACTCGACGACGGCGACGGCGACGGCAGCGACGACGACGACGACGACGACGACGATGAATCATCGTCTCGGCAGGTCAGTGGTCTTTGGTACATGTCGCTCCGATGTCGGTCAGGGTTTTTCGACGCTCCTTATCATTTCTCATCGTGTCATCCGGTGACTGTATCATATTTTTAGAAACAATAGATAGCGTGCAATTATTGGCGCGACGCGCAATCACGCGACGGCGGACGGAGACACAGTCATCGCGAGGGAAAAAGGAAAGGAAGAAAGAAAAAATGAGTCTCAATTAGCATTAATTGTATGCAAATTACTCGTCGCACGATGCTTGAACACAAGCGAAGCCAGTGAAATGCGTTGCGCGTCACAATTGTCGCTCATGAGTGCTCGAGTCGCGGAAGATAAGGAAGCGGCTCCTTCTTAATCGCGCGAGCGCGATGGCGCTTTGATGACTCACCGTACTTTGAGGTGGCCCTTAAACGTAACGTCACGCCAATTTACGCGTCCATCCGCGATTACCTCCCCGCTGGCGCGCGTACCCACAATCAACGCGTGTGCGCGCGTCCGCAAGGGAGAGAGAGAGAGAGAGAGAGAGAGAGAGAGAGAGAGAGAGAGAGAGAGAGAGAGAGAGAGAGAGAGAGGAGAGAGAGAGAAAGAGAGGACGCCCGTCAATGTAATTTACCCGCCCACGAAAATAGCCCCGGCGCTTTACGGTCGCCGCGAATACGAAGGAGGCGAGCGCGCGACGCGAGACGGCACCACGGCGCCTTAATTCATACCTCGTTGCATTACGTGTCGCCCGTAAATCGCGCGCGATTCCCCGCCGCCGAATATCTCTCGCAGGATGCTCCGCGACGCGACGCGGCGCGGGGCGGAGCGGCGCGGTTGCGCCGACCGGATTTTATGCGCCGCGGTAACGAGCTTCCGCGGTGAGCTTTACGGCGGATTTATGAGTGCTCGTCGTCCCGCGGTCAGGTGGTAAAGCCGTTTCTTAATACTGCAAGTATCCGTTTCGGCGAAGCGCGCGCGGGAGAAAGCGCGTGAAATCGAGATGAAGGCGGACTGCGCGAGAGCGCATCGCGCGGCGAGCGGCGCAGCGAGCGAGGGGAGGGCGAGACGGAGGGGGGAAGGCAACGTCGAAAGAGCTTGGCGTAAACAGCGCTTCCGCGAAGCGCTATCGGCTGTTTACCGAGCGAAAGAACGGCCGTGATTCAGACGAATCGCCGCTCTTCTCCGGAGCAGCCGAGGATGATGATCCTGCGATCTCCGCCAGACGCGCCGCGCGGCAGGGTGAAGCACGGGGGTGACCTGCGTGTCGCTTGAACGAGGAACACGTGACCGCTGCTCAGTGAGATATAAAATGATCGCGAAGGGGAACTTGTCTTCTTTATATATTCGTCAGTGGTAGGACGTTAATAGGCAATACTTCTTCTCTCTGTCGTTTTTGCAAACTTGATGCACGCGCGTTGGGAGAATCATTGTC
Organism: Harpegnathos saltator; assembly: GCF_003227715.2. Taxonomy (NCBI): domain Eukaryota; kingdom Metazoa; phylum Arthropoda; class Insecta; order Hymenoptera; family Formicidae; genus Harpegnathos; species Harpegnathos saltator. The sequence continues at coordinate 725,135 of NW_020230420.1, forward strand.
CGACGACCCACTTTCGAAGGCCTTTCATTATCGAGACGTGAAGAACGAGAGAGGCGGAATGCGCATTAGATAAAGTAGAGACGAAGTACGTATAATCATGCAGATAAGGCATTTCGTGGCAGGTGGAAGACGCGCGCCGGCTAAGTTGTTTCATGTCGCGCTTTTTATGATCGCCACTACGTGAGACCATCGACGCTGGAAACTTGACAATCTATTCGACCACCTTCATCGGTCACGCGTGCATCGTATTGATTTAATTTTTAAATTTACGTCTTACAACGCTGCAAGACCTTCATATTGACGCGACAGCTGTTTATTGAGAGTTAATCTCCAGATGATATTTTGTGTGACGTTGTATTTCACGCGATATAATTGAGCAAATTTTCGTGCAATTTTAATAGTGCGGGCAACACGTCGTTTTGACTAAATTTTTACTATTTTCTTCGACTTTCTTTTTCGTGGCTATTTCTATCTTGTCAATCTATAAACCGTGAATAAGTACGAGGGTTCGAAGGGAACCTCATGAGGGGCCTCGTTACGACCATATTTCTGCTTGTCGACTAGTAAAAGGTTGCTGTCACCACACCTACCCAGATAGACACTGTCTATCGAGGTGCATTCTTCGAGTATGAGGTAATTTCGATGTTCATAGAGCGCAGTGTTCACGATGGTTCACTTTGGCTTCCAGCGCTCGTTATACGCCCGCGCTTCACTTCGACGTATGCGGCGCGCCGTATGACGTTGATCGTAAAAGTCTTTACGGAGACTTTACGGGTCTTTGCAATTTTGATAAAGAACGTCGAGAGCGTCACTCTGTCCCGCGGCTCTAATGAGAATCCCGAGGAGCGAGAGAGAGAGAGAGAGAGAGAGATAAGCTACTTAACGCTACTTAACTTATTAGCACATTAACGCGCGGATAGATCCGATACTCCGGCGTTGCACGAGATGTCTCTTTCGAGAGATAGGTCGTGTCGCGGATTAATGTCGTCCGTTTAGATAAACTTGTCGAAGCGTGCGAGCGTGCGGAGAAAACGCCGCGAGACGAAGGTCTCTGGTCGTGTGCCATTAATAAGGAGTGACGACGACGTGACGTCAGCGTTGCTTTACGCGAGACGAGCTTTTTGGCCGTGTCGCGATATTTCGCAAGCAGGATATCGAGCGCATCCTGTAACTCGAACACTGCCGGTGTGTGTTTTCTTGTTGTCCGCTTCCCGCAATTCGCAGGCTGCGTAGGCTGCATTCGTTTGACGAATTCGTCGCACGCTTTTGCGTAGGAAGATGGACATTGCGCGCGCGCACATGCCCAGGATGCGTCGCACGCCTCGTTAGCCATTCGCGGACGCGATCTAATGAAATTAAACGCCAGTCAGTCTCGCACAAGTCGCGAGTTGTCGGAGTTGTCTCGCGGCCGCGCGGCGAGAAGCTCGCGAGAAGATCGACCGCGGTCGCGGTCGCGCGAGACGTCGTCGCCCCGATATTCGCCCCGGCGAATCTCCGCGTTACCGCGCGTGTTAATTGAACGGTCGCCCGTTGAATTCAGGTCACTGGACTAATCGCATGCCGCGAGCCGCCCTGGTCTCTCTCGGTCACTCGTACTCGAGCGAATTGAAATTTCGCGGTCGCGCTTTGAGATCCGCGCGAGACCGAAAGCGCGAGCGTGTCGGTCGCCTTTGATCGGTCGTAGTACAATCGCGAATTTACGGCGGAAAAGCACGACGCACACACACACACACACACACACACACACACACACACAGAGGCTCGTGCGCGCGCGTGCGTGGTGGAATTGCTCAATTACCCCGGCTGCAGCGCTCTCGCACCGGCGCGCGGCGGCCGCGGCATGCGGAGGTAAATTGTCCATGGAACGTGCGGCCGGTTTACCTTTGTAAATTGGCGCAAAAGGAAGACAGAGCACGATCGCGCGCGCGCGACGACAGCCGCCGCCGTCGCCGTCGCCGCCGCGGACGTGCGCGTCTTGTTGTTTTGCTCGTCGGGGCCGGGGCGCGAAATGAAGGTGCACGTTTTGTCGTTTTCCGTTCTCGTTCGGCGCCGGTAGGCGCAGCGCAGCGCGCTTCGATTCCCACGTGGAACCGAGTTGTCGCGCGGCGGCCGCTCGCGAGCAGATTTCACGCGCGAATCGATTCGCGCGCGTCTTCTCTCTCCCCGCCGGCGCGGGCGGCCGGCCGGGCCATTTGCCAAACGCGCGCGTTTTCTCCCGACACTCTTGGCGTTCCATAAATAAATTCCTCGACCGTCGCGCCGACCTTCCGCCGGCCGGCGATAAGCCGCACCGAAGTCTGGCAGACGAATGGCGCCTAGCGCGACCGGCGAGTTCCGAGGTCGCTGTTTGCCGACGAACGTGTCGCTTCGGCGAGTCCTCGCGACGAATAAAACGCTTCGCGACGCGCCGCGCCGCGCCGCGCCCGCAGCCCGCGATCCGCATTGCCAAGGTCAGTCTAATCCTGAAGCCTGTAGGTGTGAGAGCGCGCGCAACCACCGACGCCGAGACGGGGCGCGAGATAGGCAGGCCGGCTGTTAATAACGCCGAGCGTTCGCGATGCGAGAGAAGCGCATTTGAAGCACGCTTCTCGGAAGCGGAGCGCTCAAGACAATCTTGAGGAGCAGCGGGACGAGCTTGGCAACGTGCGCCGATAAGAATAACCGACATTGCGCGGGAGGCGGGGGGGTCTCTAATTCACGGAAAATTTCATTTACCGGCTCCCAAAGCGTGAAATTGTGAGCTAAATTCGCCGCTGATTAATCGCCACTAGGCCCGAGCATCATTCGCAGGTCGCGCGCTCGAACGTAATGGAAAGCTCACGCGTTTTAGTTAGAAGGCGCACGGAATATTCCCTCCAAGTCGAATTTACTCTCGTGGCGAGAACTCGCGCGAGCCCCCCCTTGCGAGAGCGCAGAATGTCTCTGCTTCTTTCGTCGTCATTCGTTCGTTCCAGCGTCGAGAGAAGGCGCAGTCTTGCATATTATGCGCAATGGAGTGACACGTGTCGGATGCACGACAAGTTGTGAGCGAGATGACAATCGCGCGACGAAACAAACAATTTCCGACGAAATTGTTCTGGCCGCACTGGCCGAGGAAGAAGAAAGTGAGTGCGTCTCGCATCAGGTCGCCGCCGCCGCGACGACACCATTGTCATTGCGCTCGAGACGATGTTCTCTTCGCGGGCGAGTCGCGGTCCGCTGTCTTCCGCGCGTGTACGCGAAAGTTAATCTCGAGCTCGGCCGCGCGGAACGGCCAATCACGAAACGCGATCCGGCGCGTATCCCGCGTATTACTACGTGGATGACGGCTAAACCTAATTTAACGCGCGTTATCCCGTCGATCTCGTTACGCTCCGGTCGATGCGCGCGGCGCACAAGAGCGAGCGAGCGAGCGGAGTCGGCCGATCCTCGCCGCGCCGCGCGTCTCCGCGGGCGACGTAATTAAACGAGACCGAACTCGGCGAGCGCGCGCGCGACTTCGATCCCCGGTAAAATTAGTTTTGCGGATATACGGCGAGCGCGCGCGGGCCAATATAAACAAGCGAGCGACCGGAAATCAAATCTCACCTGCGCACCACACTGATAAAAAACGACGCGAAATATCTTAATAACAACAACAATAGTCCCTTATTCATGGGAACAAAGGCAAAAAAAAGCGGGTAGCGAGTGGAACAAAAGAAATGCATCAAACACAACGAGAAACGATACACGGCTGGGAGCCCTCGGAAGCGCGTTTGCGGCCGTCGGAGACGCGACGACGTTGACGCAACGCGATTTCGTCGCTCGAACGACAAGGTAAATCGCGCCGAACGACGAGGATTCCGCGGCAGGATCGCGAGAGCAGCGTCCGAATCCTCGATCTCGCGTTCGAATCACGATCGAGATCGTACGATTTCGCGGGCGTGCGCGAGGAGCCACGCTAGATGACTATCTATCGGCCGGGGAATCGCCGCGAGAAATCCGCGAGGGTTCCCGGGGTACAGTTACAAGCCGGGGTCTCTCTCTCTCTCTCTCTCTCTCTCGCGCGCGCGCCTCGCCACGTGGGTATATCGCGTGCTCCTCCGGGTGCCCATGCATGCAAATGGGGAGCGGCGCGTTCGCCAGGGAGACGAGCTCACGTGTGCGACCGCGAAGTCGAGCCGACCGGCGATCTTAATCTCCAGCGGCAAGGCCGATGCGCGCGCGCGCGCTCGCTCGCGAGAGAACTCGCCGGTGACTGACTTTACGACTTTCAACTCCTTCGACGGCGGAACGACGTCGTCGTGCATCACCGCGGCTTCTCCAAAGCCGAACTGCATATCCGCCTGCTCGCTTCGGCCTGCAGTCGCGGCTCTGTCGCGATACGTCCGTGTAGCAGCAAGTAGTGACCCAACTCATACTCGATTGAACGAATTAGCAGCTTCGTATGAGAGTTGATTGCAAGATAAGAAGCAAGGAGTATATTTTAGCCGTCGGACGTGAACGAGAAAGCAAGATCCATGAGTGTCACGGAGGACATTTTTATTAAATTTTATGAAGTATTCGTTGTCGAATCGTCCGGGAGACTTTAATTAAATTTTTATTAAATACCACACAATGATGACTCGACCTGATGAGAGGCCGACCTATTATAAATATTGAAGAAATGCTGAGAGCGACGTTATACGTGCATGTCGTCATGACTTTGTTTATGTAGGTTTGAACAACGTGTGATACCCGAATAGTTGGAATCTTTTGTAAACAGTTAGCGGGCAAGTTCCGCCGAGATCGCGGAATATTTGACGTTAGAATCGTTAGATTATTCGACGACGAATTAAACGAAGATGAGTAAACAGACGTCGGTCGAATAGACTGGGTGGACCGAAACGGTTACTTTGATTGATTGTAGCTATTGTATTATTTGAAATCTCCGATCAGTATCGATATTGAGAACAATATATCATCGATAAACATGTTTAGAATAAATAGAATAATATACGGCTCGTTGACTTTGTTCGCCGGCACATCAACATCGACGTGGACCAATAAGAAGTCTCTCCTAGACAACAAAGTTTTAAGAGCGGCGAACAGGAAAAGGAGACTTTTTTCTTTTTCTCGGCTTTAATTCGTTAACGCCTGTTTGTTTCTTTACGACCAGGCAACGCTTTGTCGGATTTGTCACGACTTTTGTAACCGAATAAAAATACTCATTATCGTTGATTATCGTTACCGCGGGGGTGCGTGTCACTTTTTCCACCGTGTTAATTTCCTCGTCTGCGTTTCTTACCGCGGTCCTATCCTTACACTTTTATCGATACCTTTTCCTAGCTGGCCTTCCGCCGCGCACATACAATTTGCTTCGTTACTTCGATTAACGCGATTTCTCAATCGTAATTGTCGTCGAACGAGCGAGAGAAAGATTGTGAGCGATTTCGTATGATAGCTGCAGCAGCCTGCCAGAGACGTTGTCATTATATCGAGATTGAGAACGCCTACGTGCGTGTCGCAATTTGGCGCGAAGGAACGGCGCGAAGGAAAAAGAAAAGCAGCGAAAAATCTATACAACTTTACGCGCGAATCTTGGCGGGCGAATGGGGGGAGTACGCGGTTTCAGGCGTCATCGACGATGATGCCGACGATGAAGGAGAAGCGGCGGCGAAATCGGGGTCTCTCTTCAACATCAGTCTTACTCACGGTATTAGTAACGTCCGCCTGCATGTCCTTATCCTCGTCGTTCTTCTCGTTATCCGGGCCGTACATGTACCCGTCGTTGTCCAGATCGCCTCTCTTGCTCTTGCTATGCGCACCGTCGCCCTTGACCGCGGTCTTTCTTTCTTGCTGCCAATTGTTGCGCATGGCCGCCACGGCGAACGCGTTATTCGCCGACGGCTTATCCGGGACGGCGGATTTGACGCTCGAGCTCACCGCGCGCGCTCTGTTGATGATCGGCCTGTTGGCGTACGTATAGGGACCTAACACCCTGGTGATGTTCCTCGACTCGTACTTGAGGTTCCTGTAGCCATCGCGTTTCGCATATCTGTCCTCGATGTTTCGGTAATCCCTCTTGACGGTGGTCCTCGCAGTGATCGGGTCGTCGGACGTGAGTCTCTTGATGATGTCGTCGTAAGTCAAGGCTGGCCTGGATCTGTTCTTGTAGAAGTCGTTGTCCAGCTCCTCAAGCTCGTCATTCCCTTCGCCCTTGTCGTCGAAGATCTTCCAAATGTCATCCTCTTCCTCCTCATCCTCCTCCTCCTCGTCGTTGTCGTCGTCGTCGTCGTCGTCGTCGTCCTTGTCCCTCTCCTCGAGTCCTCCGTGATCCTTGTAATCCTCGTCCTCGTCTTCCTCCTCGTCCTCGTCGTCGCTTTCGCTCTCGTCAGACTTGCTCTCGCCCTTTAACGAGTGGGGCATGTACTCTGACGAGTTGAGCCTCCTCCTCCAATATTCCGTCCATCTGGACTCTCTGTCGCGATCGACGACGCGATCCTTCAAGCGATGCCTCCACACGTTGGGAGAGGGACGCGTGTCCTCGTCGAATATCCTGCCTCTCCTCGGAGGTGGTGGCGGTGGCCGTCTGGAGTTCCTCCTCCACTCGAGACGCCTGTCGGCTGGGGCAGCCCCCCCGTCTTGGACGTGCCTATGCGGCTTACCGTAATCGAAATCCTCGTCCGTGCTGTCGTCAAAGACGTGATCGTGCGTGTAACGGCCGTGGCTGTAGCTCCTGCCGGGTGTGTATCGGCGGCGAGCTTTCGCGTTGTACCGCGGCGAGATATTGCGCCTGTCATTGTCCTTGTCGTACCAGCCGCTTCCGCGGTAACCGCCCCCGCCCCCACCGCCGCCGCCACTGTGGTACCTATCCGGGTAGCGCGGCTCGAGCATCCGGCCATGATAATTCCGCGGCTGCTGATACGATCTGAGCCGATCGTAGTACAGCCGCATCTCGTAATCGTCCTCGTCCTTGGAGTCTCCTCCGTCGTCCTCGTACTCCCCGTCGTAATCGACCTCCTGCCAGGATCTCCTGTCGAGGTCGTGATGACTCCTCCGATTCGAGGACTCATGCCTGTGCCTGTGCCGATGTCTCGCTTCTGTCGTCGCTCTGTCCTCACGCTGATGGTACTTGCACTCGACCACGAAGAGGCCGTGGGCCATCAGCAGGCCCAGCAGCAGCAGCAGCAGTAGCTTGCTCCTGTCGCGCGTCATCTCGTCGCCGTTCTCTCAGGACACCTTACATCATCGCGACGGGCCACGTGACCGCGGCTTTCGCGCGGTCGCACCTGTTCGGCTCTCGATGCCTCCTCGCGGGTGACGACGATTCCTTTAGCGGCGCATCGAGTCGGCCGTGTAATCGGGCGGTAGCAGCGGAACTCGCGACGATCGGCTCCAAGCCGATCATTCCAGCACGATCGAGGCGAGACGGCGCGCCGTCGTGTCTCTCTCTCTCTCTCTCTCTCTCTCTCTCTCTCTCTCTCTCCTCCGGCCTGATGACCCACCCACCGGCGGGACGGCTCGTGTCCTCCGACTCCTCGCTCGTCGATCAATGAGCGGCTCGCTCGAGCGTTCGCCAAGCGTCAATCTCCCGCGCCACGACTTGTGCAGCTTGTTCCTCTGAATTTAAGCGCGCGCGTCGCGTCTCGCCCAAGTCGCGGTCAGCTCGCGGTGGGTGACACCACGTGGTGACCGCGGAACCTGAAACGTAGCGATCGTAGCTGGCGACTCTCTTTTGGCGCGGCTCCAGTGCACCCGGCGAAGCACGCGCGGAAGCCCGCCGCCCGACTCTTCACTAATCGCCGGTGAGAAGAGACCACCACCTGGGACGTTTCAGAAGGCACCGCGGGCTGGATCAGTCGCGCGAGACTATCTTCTCGCGCCGTAGGACGTTGTCGTCGCGTTATATCGACCCGCACTGCGCTCCTCGTTTCGCTCCCGTTTCGCGCCACTCTCGACTCGGAAAATCGTTGCTCCACCCTCTCTGTCTCTGACAGGTCGTTGTCGTCGCGCCGAGCCGAGCCGGTCTCGCTCTTCGACTTCTCTCGCGGCGAACGCGGTCGCGATTGGTCGTCACGAACGGTCGACCGTCCCCCGTGTATTCGTCGTTCCCCACGGGACCAAGTCTCAGGATGACCACGCTATCCTGACCCAGCGATTCTCTGTGATCCCGAGTGCCGCGCGACGTGCGAGCGAGCACTCCTGGTCCCTCGGTTCTCCACCACCTGACCAACACCACCACCGTACACCGCCGCTTCACCGGTTCTCCAGCGGGTGGTTCCCGCTCGCGTGATCCACTGACGACCGGCGCGTGGCTGACCTGGACATGGACGCGCGAAGAGGGTACGACACGTTTACACCGAATCGTATCGCGGACAGAATGTCGCGGGCGACTGAGGCCAGCCGGAGCAGCCGGCGGCCTAAGAGATCGCGGAACGCATCGCGCATGCGTGCGGGCGATATTCGCCCCCACCGTCCCTCACGTCTCGCGCCGGATGGAGTTCTCTCCTCCACCACCGCCGCCGCCGCCGTCGCCGCCGTCGCCACCGCCACCGCCACCGCCGCCGCCGCCGGTCGCCTCCTTCGTCCCTTCGTCCTTCGCCTTTACCTCCGCAAGAAATGCACGCGCGCGCGCGCGGTGTTTCACGGACCCCGCGCGATGATGCACCATGAAACAATAGACGCGCGATGAGCCGCATCTCCGCCGGAGATACACCGCGGCCGTGTGTGCGATGCCGATGAGAAAGTCGTCACTTCCGACGACCCGCCAGGGTTGCGTTTTTGCCAATCGCGCGACTTGGGCGTAAAGGAGGAGGAAGAGGAGAAGGAGGAGGAGGAGAAACAGCAGCAGCGCTTAGGGCGCTCGGACGATGCAAGGAGAGTGAAATTCCTTCGGAGGCGCGAGTCTTGTCTTCCGAGTTTTTCGGACGAAAAAGAGAGAAAGAGAGAGAGAGAGTGTGTGTGTGTGTGTGTGTGTGTGTGTGTGTGTGTGAAAGAGAGTGAGGCGGTGGAGGGGAGGGACACATAGGAGTTTACATAATTATTCCCGTTTATAAGATGAGTCATATTTAACGAGTCGGTGAAATATCGTAGCCGAAAAGGGAAATGACGTTTGGCATTCTCGTGCGCCGTCAAGGCGAGCTTGGAGAATTGTGAGCACAGGTGTGGTGTCACACAGTGCGCGCGCATAGCGAAAAGCTGGCTGTATTTTTCTCAACGCTGGGATCATTGCTCCGGTGGCGGTACTTTATTGAGCATTGATTAGAAAGCCGGAGAAAAATCGGACTATTGGAGGTGCAGATCGGCCTGGCGAGATTTCGTTGGTCCGCGCGCGCGCGCGGAACCGGTTCTCAATTTATTTCGAATAGACACGACATTATCCGCATTAGACTTTCGTAGGGGATTGGTTGTTGCGCCGCGATAAAAGGCATTAAATTGATTTAATATCGAACCAAGTGGTACACACGCGCGCCGTGCTCTCTACCTGCGTCTGTATCTTAATCGCGACTGGTCTTGAAGCGAATTTAGATAAGAGCGATATTTATCCTGCCGGCTTTAGCCTCGCTCGGCGAATCAAAGCACTGATTCGTTATCCGCAGGAGACACCAAGTCCCTCGCCGAGACGAATCACGATAACGCTCGGATATGAACACATTGTCGCGTTAAACTCGTTAAGGGGCTCGCGCGGGGGATATATCTGTATTCATCTCGAGCAAATTTCTCAATTGCTAGTCAGCTCTCTCCGAGTGCGAATCTCGGTGCTGCACGTGCAAAATTTGTCGAGTCGCAGCAAGTTGAACTTTCTGCGTTTATAAATATTCTCCGCACGTTTCACGTGCGCCGACATAATTTTACTTCTGCGTTTGCCAAGTGTATCGGCAGCGGCTGTCGACTGATCCTTTCAGCGAGATCTTACCGATTGCAGTGATGTAGTTCCGACTTGTGCACCAACTTGTGCACAAGTACGTGAGTTACGTCTTGTAAATGTAACATTTCAGTGAGAATACTCTGAAAGCACTGATTGCGCTCTAGAGAGAGAGAGAGAGAGAGGGAGAGAGGGAGAGAGAGAGAGAGAGAGAGAGAGTGCGGCTGACACCTTCGCACAGGGCTTTGAATTAGAAACTTGAAACAGGGCTAGAAGTGTGCGCTCAAGAAGGCTCTACTAGTCGGGAAACAGAGCGACGCGTCTCGCAGGAAACGCGGCCGTGTTTAGGGTTAATGGATGACCAATGTTGAGCGCGCTATCGGGCCACCGTTCGTCTTACGCTTTTTGCGCGCGATTATCGGACTGTCACCGGTCGGCTTTTAGCCGAAAGCGATATCAGCCGAGCGACGAGTCAAGAACGGCGAGCCAACGTCCCGATTTTAATCCCTCACAGCCGACTCCCGCTTCCCCTCAATCTTCGCCCCCGCCCACGGCCTAATGTGCGGAACGTGCGTTTCTGTCACAGCCCGCGGCTCGGCTTCTCTCGATTTTACGATCATCCGGGTCGAGCGACAGTCCGGAGAGACCCGGCTTGGCCTTTTCGCCGGCCGTCCCCATTCACTTTCGCGTCGCCATTCAGAGAGCCTCGGAGTAGACGACGCTGCCGCGAAATCCGACCGAAAAGGGGGTGAAAGGGGGCGAAAAGGGAGGCGTGATCGAGGATAAAGAAAGAGAGAGAGAAGAGAGAGAGAGAGGGAGAGGGAGAGGGAGAGGAGAGGAAGGACCGGAGGAGAACGCAAGAAGGAGGAAGATACGATCGTCGATGCCGATCTCGCAACCGGTACAGCGAGGACTGGTTTTTCGTCGCATGCACGGAGGTCGGCAGGCGCTTTTTTTGTCGCTCTTTTCAGCTGGTCGCTCAGTGCTGCTTATACAGTGATAAATAAACACTGCAGGCCCCCTCGCGACTCTGCCACTACGCCGTGCCCGTTCCCGATCCGATTTCATCCGACCAGATCGGTCGTGACGCGCGTCGATCCGTCGTCACGAAGGAACATCACCGGCGTGTCGCGTCTCCCGATGACTTATCCGCTGCGGGAAATGCATCGCGCCATGTCGAGCAGAGAATTTTTCCGGGAGATGTCAACATTTGCGCATTCTGAAGCAGCGCCCGGCTGTGATACAGGTGAAACGTCTAATAGCCAATGCTCTGCGCGGATTTTATCGTGTGATAAGGCGTATGAGGGTTGATTATTTATGAATGAATTATTATTTGTTCATTTATTTATTTTTTATCCACACACATACACGCGCGCGCGCGGTCGTTTGATAAGACCGCGCGAGAGTTGCCCGAAAACTGGCAAGGATCGCGCAAAGAATGCTGGACGTTTCTCCCGGCTTTCTTACATCACGGAGAACACTAGAAGATGTGTGGCGGTGGCATCCTTCGAAGGCGCAGGGAAACGATTTTACGTGCGATGTAAATTTTCATACCGCGAAGTACACGAGATGGCTGGACAGACAGACGGTGATCGTCGTGACATATAAACTTGCAGTTAAGAATCCCGGTCGTGCGATGCAGCGTGGTCCAGTGAGAGAATGTTCTCCGCGCACTTGCGCGAATTGATCGCCGATTCGCTTCGCGCGAGGAACCGGTGAAAGCCGCTCGTCGAACTTTTCCATCGCGGCGCGGCGCGACGCGGCGACGAAAATCAGAATGTGCACTTTACATGCATGGATTATTATCTTGCGAAACTCTGGCGGGACGTGCGCGCACGCAGGGACCTTCTCCGGGGACTCTTACGTCCCGTCGTAACCGGGATCATTAAAATATCTCACGTGTATCGGCTGATTTCCCTAAATGTCGCGAGTGCGACGCGTTGCGTAACGCGCCCGCGATGACCCGAAGACGGCAGAATTGATTCCGCGACGTGGAATTCGCCGGGTCTCGGCGGCGGTGCTCGCGCTCTCGCGCCTTCATTTGTATCCATTTGTCAGGATTCGCGGCCGCTGCTCGTTAACGCCGACGTAAACGTGGCGATTAAATCGCGCCCGCGCGACGCGGAATCCGAGCGCGCGTGTAATCGCGCGCTACCAGACGAATAAGGTGAGACACACGCCAGGTGAGAGGGACATCGCGCGCCGCCCGGTTAAAATGACGGTGGTCGCGGCGAGCAAGTCCCCGTTTTTCAGATCCTCTCACGCGTGCCATTTGAGACGCGTTGCGCTCGTGTTGCGCAGCCTCGCCGTGGGTGATCGGATGAATAACCGTTCGCGCCTCGTCCGTTTGATAATGCTGGCTTTTGCGTCGTTTACTTTGCCGTAAATACGCCTGTCGCGCGGGACACCTTCGCGTGTCGATGAGCTCGTGCGTTGTGTGTATGTGTGTGTGTGTGTGTGTGCACTCACATCGTCGTCGTTTCGTTGGGCGATGCCGGCCTGCATAACGAGCGTACGAGCTCTAAGAGAGAAGGAGAGTGCGGGGGAGAGAGGTCGGAAGGGGCGAGAAGGAGCCACGTGGTCGCGCGTAGTCTCATCAAGATTTTCGTGAACACGAAACGAGATTAGTCACGCAGATTTAAGCGCGCGACTTTCGTGCCAAGAGAGACGGACGCTCGCTCGCGCGCGCGCGCGGCACCGATTTGTTCTACTTTACCGAACCGCGTGGGTTTGCTTGTAGAATGCTCGTACGTAGTTTTCCATAAGTCACCGGCTCAAACATCCGTGACGCCAGCCTGCGCCGACGATATCTCATTCTTCGTTCTCCTGTGCGCACGGACATTTTGTCCTCTCCAATAATCGGCCGTGAATATCGTCTTTATGTATGTTAAAGGTGTAATAATACAATCGAGGCCTAAAACCGACGAAGCGCGCTGCTCCCGACTAAAGTCGTCGCCGCCGCGAGAAACGCGTTAGAATCCGTGTGTTCATCTTCGGAGGGATATTCGAAAGCGATTGTAATGTACGAGTGTTCGTTGAGGAGGAGAAGGAGGAGGAGGAGGAGGAGGAGGAGGAGGAGACAAGAAAAGTCGCGTCCTGTTCACATAAACTACTGAAGTCACAGATACTTAACGAGATATTACCAATCATATTTCTCGTTATGAAGGGAGGGTCGGGAGGAGGGGATCTAGCACACACAGCCATTATCGCGCATTACACGCGAAGCGTGTGTAGATTTTGACGTGGATTTTGCGAAACCAGCACGATGAAACACATCAATTTCCCATCGGTTAATTTGAATACGAAAGCTTCCACGCGTTAGCGGGCGCGTGGTCGGTAATTTATAACATCATGAATTACGGAATGCAAGTGTGTGCGTGCGTGCGCGTAGGAAATCAAAGTCACGGCGAATCCATTCGGCGTGTACAAACTCGCACCGTAGCGGGCGCACACATGGTCGTTACCTCTGGCGAGTAAATCCCCAGCGGCAGGCAATTCCATGCGACTTGCCTATCGACGTCGCACGTTTGCATTATGCCTCTTCCGATTTTAGATCTTTCGACCAGGTTCAGCCGGGTTATCGGCGGAGATTAAGCTTTTGGGTCAGTTGTTGTTGGCTTTGCCATTTCTTATCGCGTTCCGTCTGCGATAGCCAACGGTGTTTTCGCATCTTCTGCATGTTTTGTATAGAGCGCTGCGACTAATATTGAAATTTATTTTTTCCCCGACACGCAACATTGTGAACAATTCCGACGTGTGGAAAAATAGACTCTCTCTCTCTCTCTCTCTCCCCCTCGCGAGGCTGCTGAATAAATACACCGTAAGAAAGTCTCTTTCTCTCTGCCCTTTCTTCCTCTCTTAGATACAGAAATAAATCACCAAACGTCCAACGCGTTGCAAACACTCGAGGGGGGCACCGGCAAAGAACCTCGCGTCGAGATAGATAGAGAAAGAGAGAGAAAGAGAGGGGGGGGGAAATTCCCGGCTTCCAAAAAAATGCCGCCCGTCGACCGCAATCTGCGAGGTGCATTTTCGTCTGATGATCGCCGCTCGCACACGTAGAGAATCCCATTTTGCACGGTGCACCTGCCGAGTGCCAACGCGCCAGGGCCACGACAAAGAACGTGCGTCGGGGGTCCGATTGTGATAACCGGAATGACTTCTTTTGAAACTCAAGGCCGTGCTGATGCTTGGCCGCACCGCGCACGCGACCTTTGACACCGCGTGCGCTTGCCCAGCGACACCTCTCACGGTATTCTTCCGATCCTCTTCTTTCACCAGGTTCACCTTGACGCACCAACGGCGCGTCCACGGGGCGAGAAAGTGCCGGGGCTTTGTCATTTTGTCGTGACGCTTCGTGTTCCGCGGCTGCAGGATAGAGAGAGAGAGAGGGGGGGGGGGAGAATATGTTTCCGCTTTAGCGGCCGCGACGGCGGCGGTATCTTTGTCGAGTCGTTGCGACGAAGGACGTTCGTTGGTCCCTCCTTGGATATCGCCGGTGCGTTCGATAAAAATCGACACTGGGCGTGTTGTGTCGTTTTCTCTTCTGCTTTTGGTCTCGCCACGATCTGCTCGCGCGCGGCCGGAATACATACTCGTATACATGCAGTCATTAACATTCTCCAGCGGGTAACGGGAACAGCTTGGCGCGGAAGTGCCTCGGAGATAACTGGAAGACAAACAATGGTAGACAAACAAGTCGATCCTCTCTCTATCCGGCTCTACCCTCTGGATTAAATCATAATGCAAACATCGTTCGTGAGAACCGTCTACCGCTCCTCCAACTGTCTCAGCCCTTTTGGATTTACCGGAAGAGCCCGCAGCCGGCTAACTGCGCCGGTTTCAGAAATACGTACATTCTCACGTAATCACTTTTCTTAGCTTTTCACGGGACCCGCGGGAACGGAGTATGTTTAACATGTTGAGTGCCACGTCAGCCGTATCCGGGCGACGCGTCAACTTTCCCCGTCGCTCGTCTGCGGCTGACGGTTTGATACTTGCCTAATTAGGAATGATTCCACCATGTCGAGTGTTTTATTGTTTTATTTTTAGATATTGTTTACTAGCGCTAGCAAGTTTTTATATAAGAATATCGATTATCATAAATTACGTTATTATCAGGAGCGATGTTACACTACATGTGTTATCATAGCGCATGGAGTTACTCGGGCGCGAGAGTGAGGCGTGAATTCCACACGTGGCACTCAACGTGTTAATAGCTTGTTATCCCGGATCTTTCGCGATGATAAATAACGCCTTACGCCTAAGTCTACAGACACCGGATAAAAAGTAGGCAATCGGTACTACAATCGAGAATGCGGCGGGCGATATGTTGTGAACGTGCTTGTGTTCCCTTCCCTCGTCGGGATATCAGGCTGCCACCTGAGTCAGAGAGGGGGGGGACGGGAGCGGGCGACTACGCGCGTCGGGGATTTGCATTTAATTTTCGCGGGTAATTACGCGTGACAGTAGCGGCCCCGGGCGTCCCACTAAATTAACGGCTACTTTGTTGCGCTGATACCGCGCGTGATATTGCGACTCCGTTTCGAGACCGCGGCCTGAAATTCCTCTCTCTCTCTCTCTCTCTCTCTCTCGAGATCGATCTCGGTCAGGTCGCGGCCCCGACGTCGCCGTCGCCGTCGAGCGGCGCGGGATGAGTGGGCCCCCCGAAGAGCGCGAGTACTCGGGCAATTTTGTGTATTATTTTATTGATTCATTATCAAACGCAGTGCACTCGCACCGTATACTGCGCATATTTATATAATCCTTTGGCTTGGATATGTAGCGTAACACAGGGACTGATACCATTTTCTCTGCAGCTAGACCGGGGATATGTTGAAAACGCGCAGGCAGGCACGGGGGGAGCGAACAGTGGACGAACAGTGAACATTAAGACGGGACATTAAACATGATGAATGCGCGCGTGGCAAGCTCGACACACGTGCGGTTTCATACAAAGTTACACACGAAACGTCTTCTTCTCGCATCTCCTCCTCGCGTGCGTGTGTTCGCCGCCTTCGCCAAAGTGGCCAAAGGTCACTCGAAATGCGCGCGATCGACGTCTCGCGGTCTCAGCGTGTAACAGTTATTTCGAACGTGCCAAGATATCGGGGCTCTGTTCCTTACTTATAAATACAATACGATATTAAGAAATGTCTCGACATCGATTAACGATTGGTGTGACTTTTGCTAGTTTCTACATCGGTATTAAAGTTTACACTCTCGATACGCGACTGATCGGAACGCGGGTCTACCTGCATGAACGCGAATGGTTTCCGGCGATATATATTGCAGAGTCGACAGTCAAGGCCGCTGCACCTTGAAGTCTGTCAAAAGAGAGGGAAGTCACAGAACGCGGGTTCTCCTTTTCCTTTTTTTTTGTCTGACAATCAATTTAAGTACAAATGGTGGGGATGCGGGCAATTTGTCCTTTTGTTGTTTTATTTTTGCATCGGCCAGAAGAAATCTCACGAAGTGGAAAACGTCTCGCTGTGGGAATCGCGCGCGTCCGCTGCGATCAGCCGGATATCTCGAAGACGTACGTCCGCGAAGTCGACGAACGGGACCGAAGACCCGATCGAGCGATCGCCACGGCGATAGAGTGGCTACATTCACGACGCGCGATCGTTATCGGACACCTCGTGGTATGCTCGTACTTTCGTTTCTTGATCGAGAGTCGAAGGATCGAAGGGTCGAAACCCCTCTCCCGAATCCCGCCGCGACTCTACGTCCGTTTCGATCGTCCGCGTTTCAGCTTCACAGCATTCTCATGGACAGTAACAGTACCCCTAACGCCGCGCTCATCGCCAACATCGTCGCGGAACCCAGCACGGATGCGCCCGATAGGTCCAGTTGCTTCTTCAGGTCTTCGGGCACGTCTACGTAGACTTTGTCGATGCCCACGTCCTGGATCAGCTTCGAAAGCTGCGCGACGTTGACGGAATCGCCCTCCGACGACCAGATGGTCAGTGTCGCGTTGTCGGACGTCGTGTTCTTCAGCAATACCTTCACGGTTTCGATATCGTTCGCCGCGAGGCCGGCTCGTACAGGATAAGTTACCGACTGTTTGATCTGCTTCTCCGCGAGCACGTCGGTCATCATCTTGATCTGCTCCGGAGTATATCGACCCTCGGTGATGTTGTACTCCTTCCCGTATCTGAAACGATTCAGTTTCTCAGCATCTCTCGCACAGTCGGCTCGGGCGGGCTGAATCTCGCTCCGACCCGAATTGGAACAAATTGGAATTAAAATCCCCTCTTTAGCGCGATGGTTCGGGAAATTACATTTGTAGGTAAATATAACGTAATCAAACGGACATCAAACGACTCGAAAATTGTTTGGACGTTTACACTCGCTGTAGTATACGCCTGGCCGTCTATCTACTTTTGTATCCCATACTATTCCCTAGACTGAGAGTTGGACGATCTTTTCAGAGGAGCTTTACACACACGGCGACAGTAGGTCGAAACTATTAAAACTAAAGGGTCACTGTAAACCTGCAATTATAACTAGAGTTAACTAGAGTTACTTGTACGTTTTTTTAATTGTACGTGTGTAGAGCTGTGAAAAGCATGAAAATCATTTTTAATCCAAAATATGGTAAGGCACACCTCAGAGCGAATGATGCTGCTCGTACGAGTGTCAAACGCGCGTGAAAGGGTGAGAACGAAAATTGCACGCGTAGCCCAAATTATAACGGTCGAGTACAGATGAGGGCGCGTGTACCTCGTGACGATTTTTCTCGACCTCAACCCTTCTTGTCGTTGACAAGTTTAACATTTTATTGTTTCTTTCGGTTCACTGCTTGCCGAGATATCCGTGTTTACCCGCGATATCGACGTTTAACGCGCGCGTACTTTATTGGATCGCCAGGTTGACCGCCTCCTCGGGGACTTTATTTATAACCACCGGTCTTTTTTTTTTTTCATAAGAGTCCGTGCCACGGCCATCGTACATATTTCTTTGCCTATACGGTTAATTAATCACAAGGTTGTACATTAGAACTCGCTGTCGCTCTGTCCGTTGCGCGCTCTTCAATATTTACCTGGTCGTCCAGCCGACGGAGAGGGTACACTCTGGAATGGTCTCCACGGCGCCCTCCAGGAAATCCTTGGCGTTAACCGGAATAGCAGTGGCGTTCACCGACCCGGAAAAAATATCCGCGTTGATGAAGACCGGGAACTTCAACTGGACAAACGAATATTTGATTCTCTCTCTCTCTCTCTCTCTCTCTCTCTCCTCTCTTCCTCGCGCACATACTTCGCGTTTCGATACTCCTAAATAGCGCATTTCAATGTACGTACGTTGGCACGCAACTTGGTGAGGATCGGTCTGCTTTTCTCGAACGCCTGGATAGTCTTGAAGTCCAGCTTGATTCCCTTGGTGCCATTATTCTGGATGGTGCTGTTGAGGAACTCCTCGAGCGACAGGTCGCTCTCCTTGCTCGGTGGATGCGCCATTATCGGGATCTCGGCGATGCTGCTGTTGTCGGTTTCGTTAAGCTTGCCTAACACGACGTCGGCCTCCAGCATCATGATGTCGTCTTTAAAAAGGAAAGTCGGTTGTCCGCGCCGGCTCCGTGTGCGTGTGTGTGTATGTGTTACGTGCGACGCGGCCGTGGTTGAGACGACGGCTGGGCGGAGGGGGTTACGGTATGTGCATACACGTGCAGGGAATATCGATCACGTCTAAAGAGGCTGGAAGACTATGCCGGATCCACACATCCGCCGGGGAGCTGGCGCTCAAATGACCGAAAATTCCGGCTCTTTTCACAAACGGAAGACTGGAAGCGCTCTCGAAAGCATCAGGTCGCTCTAGAGCCAGGGCCGGGGGGAGGAGGGAAAGGAGAGAAAGAGAGCAATTCACGATATGAAGAGGCGAGTAGTACGCGCGACATTTTTTCCCCCGCGGATATCAAAGTGACCAGCGCGCGTTTTCAGCTTGCAGAGGCTGGCAGAGGCTTCAGATTGCGAGAGGAAAGATGAACGTCGCCCTCCCCGCGACGCGAGGTTCGAGAAGCGGCCGATTTAGCCGAGGCGGCGCGGCGTCGGCCGATAAACGCGCGCGCGCGCGGCAGTGCGTTCAATCGCGAGATATTCGGTGATTGAAGGTCGAGGATCGGAAGCTCGACCTTCCTGCGGAGCGGCGACGGCTCCGTTGGCACCGCCGGTGGGCGGCATTCTCCGCTACCTTGGTGTTACCTCGTTGAGATTCAAGAGAGGCGCGAGTGTACTTTCCGAAAACTCTGCATCGGACGTGACTGCGTACAAATGACTTATCTACGAGGGCGTCTGGTCGTAGTAGTACAAAGGTGGAAAACTTAAATAGCGAGCGAGCGAGATGGAGATGCGGAGGAAGGGAGAGGAGAAGGGTAGGAAATCTTCCGAGCGCAAAGTTCACGGGAAAGTTTGCAGCCAACTTCGGAATCGGCATCCAGCCGGAATCGAGATACGCCGCGACGTAACATATATCAAAGGGATAGGGACGAGGGGGGGAGGGCAGGCGGGCTAAGGTGCGCCACCGTTGGGAGGGGGGGGGATGGTAATGCGAAACAAATCGATGTAACTCGTATTTTACGTAGGACCGGCCGAGCTTTTGCGCGAGTCGCGTGAAGGGAGTCCCGCGTGAAGGGAGAGAACGCGCGCAGACGCTTCATAAAGCTTTCTCTCGCTCGCTGTCGATATTTCTGGAAGCGCACTTTTCAAGGACTCGCCACCATTATTTAAAGCGCGCCGATGTAAAAATACGTGTCATCATGCGGGCTGCGCACAAAGGCGCGCCGCACACGGCCGGGCGATATGGGGGATAGCCGTGAAAGCGACGAGAGAGAGAGAGAGAGAGAGAGCGCGAAAGCGTCGACATTGAAGGGCTCGCGTCTCGCGCCGTTCGGTGTGTGTAGCGAGAAATGTTGTCATGAAGTCCCCATTAACTAGTAACATGTTGACGGTCGATTTCGAGCGCGAAAGAGCCGCGCTGCGCCGCGCCGCGGGCGCGACGTTTTCGCCACGAAGTTACGCACTTGTCGTCTCTCGCGGGTATTAAATATTTATAGCTCGGCTATTGTCCGTTCGCGAGCAAATTACTTCTAAAGTGCTCGACTCGGGCTCGAGCGGCGGGAGGAGGGGGCCGGCGGTGTTTGTCGCGTATCGCTGCGCGATTAACGCGAGTATATGCGCGAGCAAGGGGCGAGAGACAGGACATCAGTCACACCCGCGCGTATCGTCCTTCTGCATTTACGTAAGGTATCGCGGCATAGGCATAGGCTGACACCGTCCAGGTGAATCACTTAGAGCGTCTTGTTGCGCAACCGTCACTCATCTGCAGCTGTCTTTTGCAATCTTATTGGCGCGACGGTGTTAACGCGCGCCGGTGCGAATAAAAGCCCGCTGTGGCGAGCGGCCGTTCGGAAGTTTCCACGACAGACGATAAAGCAGCTCGGATGATAAGCGAGAATCCCGAGTTTCCGCTGCGCCTAAAAATAATACGCACGCGGACCCATGCGGACACGGTCGCGCGTTTATTAAAGCGCCGCCGCGCCGACGTCTTTTCGACGAACAGCCGGGCGAACCGGCTGGATATTTGAGGCTAACCGGAACTAAGCCGTCGTCGTTCGTCTGCGCTCTGCAATAAACGCAGGAGCGGAAGCAACCGGAGGGCTTGTCCGCGTCGTGCGTCAATTACACGCGTCAATTACAACACGCGATCGACCTACCTGACGAGAGTGCCGCCTCCAGTTCCGCTTTGCTGTTAACGGCGTGCGCCCAGACGATCTTCGTGAGATTGCCTTTGACGTCGGGGAAGAAGTTCCTCGGCTCCGGCGAGACGACGTTGCACATGACGGCTTCTGAAACAGCGGCGGGAAGTATTACGTGTCGGGACGGACAATACACCGGTCGCGTCGCGGCGCGGCGCGGCCGCTCGCGTTTGCATTTCGCGCGCGAGAGCCCGGCCGGACTTGACCTTCCCCATCAGTATTCTCCCGAGACTCCGCGACCCCTGACCCAATATTCGACAGGCTCGCTCCGTAATTGAGCGGACCGTGAATTCCTCGCGGCGGCGGCGGCGGCGGCGGCGGCGGCGACCGCCACGCGCACTCCGACTGTTCTCGCAGGCGACCGAGATATTCGTTGCCCTGCCATTGTGCGGCGTTCGATCGATAATCACGTTCATTTGTCACTCGGTCTTTATGAGCGGCTGCCATTCGGCCGTTTCAGCGGCGGCGATTCGCGGGTCGTCGCGGTCGGCGAACCGAGAGGAGGGGAGGGGGAGGTGGTCATCGCGTCGTCCGTGGACAGATATACCGTTTCCCGCGACGACGACGCTGCTGCTGCTGCTGCTGCTGTGCTTCTTCTTTTTCCCCGTCGAGATTTGCCAGCGTCGCGCCGATGCGCACACGAATCGCCCGCGTACGTGCGGACGTCGCGACGCGCTTCGGGGACGTCGGGATGAATTAATGAAGGGATATCGCGTCGTCGCCGTCGTCGCGCCGTGAAATTTTCCACGGCCGCCCGGCCGGACTCTCCCGCCTTTCTCCTCGCCGTCGTGGCCTCCGCTTCCGACCGTTTCCGGCACGGATCCCGGGCCATGTGGCGAGCAAATTTCGCGCGACGAATGACCCCTCGGAGCAGATTGCGAGGGCGATTGGTCTCCCCGTGGAGGAGGAGGAACCCCTTCCGAGAGAGTCGGTCTTTTTATGAATGACTAACGGAGCTCGCGCGGCGGGTCTCGAGGCTCGAGGTTAGAAAACCAAGCGGCAATGTTTGACGTTGCGTTGGATTGTAACGGACGGATCGTCCGCTGGCAAACATCGAGCTCATCATATCCCCTTCGAGTTTCTTATTGACAACCTATCCAATTGTATCCTTCCTCGCCTCCTCCTCCCCCCTCCCCCCTTTGTCTCCTTCTTTCGATCTCTGTTTCTCTTATTCTGTCTTTTTCTCTTCCCTTCTGGAAGAGAAAACGACAGCACGTCCCTGAACAAGACGCGATTAGCGATGCGGGTATGTCATGTCAAAGTCACATGCCGATATCGACCGTAATAAGAAAGTTCCAGCGGCTAATCAGCTTGCGAGCCCGAAGCCGAAGGCTTGTTCCTCGTTCTTCTGTACTCCGACACTTCGTAACTGGAGCACGAAAACTTGGCGGGGGGGAGCCTTCACCTTGCGTAAGTCGCAGCCCGGCCCTTAAATTAGCGCCGCTCGTTCATCTGTCCGGGATTTATCGCGCGCACAGCCTCTGTTTTCCGCAAAACTTTTCTGAAACAGCCTCTCCCTTGCACGAGAAGAATCGATTGCGGCCGCACCGATGATTCCGACTGACCCGTTTCCGGTTCGCCGATCACGGGGTGAACCGGGATTCGCTCGCGCCGACCAATGGAGAGGAGACGCTGAGCCGCCTTTTTTGTTATTTTCTTTTTTAAGCACTAATAACAGCCTTCTATATATGCGCATCGCAACCTAGTTTACGTTTGATAACTGTCCGAGCATTTCGATATTCGTACGTTACGCTTACGTATATCTCTCGATGAGGTGAGGTTTCGATTTCTCTTTCTCCTTGTACGAAAGTTTACGTTGCGGCGAGGAGCGCGGGGAGAATTTTGCGCGGTAACAATTGCGTTAAAATTATATCTCTTTTCATAATATTTCTGATGAAAACAGACGGCACCGTCGCTGTAAATTATTGTAAGAGCGGTAAATCTGACGAATTGCCGAATATGCGATGTACTACACGTCGCTAAAAATTACAATACATCGTAACAATTGCACGATCGATAAATTAACTTGTGACGCGACGAGGTTGATAATAATAATTACGCACAGCCAAATGCGTTCAAGTTGCACAGCCTGTGTGTTTTGTGGTTTGTGGGTTGCGGAGATATGATTCGGCTGCGTTTCGTCTTGGCGAGCCGAGAGACGCAGGATTTCCTGTTTTAGAAGCTTCCTCGTATAGGGATATATGAGTGTTGGTTCAAACTTTCTGATCTGATCGCGTGTGCTTCATTGGTTCCATAATAATTTCATAATCTCTACGCGTTCCAAGGTTACAAAATTTCATCACAATCTTCCACCACACAGTGTTCCCCCCGCGCACAAAGGAAACCGAGAAGGAGCACGTACACCGACGTGTGTGGCTATCAGAAATATTTTCGCCTTACGCAGTGATAACGTCTCGCAATGCGCGTGCGATAATTCAATTACGACCGAAGCATGAAAAGAGAAAGAAAAGAGTCGATATCCAATTGCATTCGTGGAGCGCTGACACAATAACGAACTTAGCGGCCACTCCCGGGTTAATCTAATGACATTCCAGCGCAGCTAATGTTTGTTCGTGCTTTAGACACATGATAACGAAGGAATGACTCATCGGATGGCATTCGGCTTCGCGTCACGTGACGTCACGTAAATGAGTCTTAAATTCATTTTTATCCCCGTCCTTTACGAGGTTCGACGTGCGTCGAGTTTTCACGCAGCTCTCTTTCTCTCTCTCTCTCTCTCTCTCTCTCTCACACACACACACACACACACACACACACACACACACACACACGCGATAGCATTATCGAGGAGAGAAGAGGCAGCCGGGGGTTTGTACATCTGTGCGTTCGACCCCTCCGAAAAATCCTCGAGCTCCTTCGTGTCGCGCTACGGCGAACGTATCGGCGCTACAATGTCTTCGAAACGGCCGTTTCCGGTTCAGCGGTTCCACACAGAGACTTTACTGTGTGTGCTCGAACCGGTCGGATCACGGGGGGAAAAACTCTAAGAGAGAGGGGGGGAGAGGTCCTTCTTTTTTTTTGTTACGAGCGGTCGGGGTTCGACCGAACGCTATGAGATCGAGACGAAACTGACCTCGCTCTCGGGCTCGGGAGAATAAGATTGGCCGGACAATCGATCATCTGTTTCCTCGGCCTCTGGTCGGTACAATGGCCACCACGATCGCGGCTACGTGCCGCGTAGCGGCTGCGATTTCGCGCGTGTTTCGCGCGCGCGCGATTAGAGTGTTTTTGATACGTGATCGTGTTGATACGCCGGTGTCGCGTGTCCGTGCGTGACGCGTGATAACGACGCGCCCGGCTCGGCTCGGTCGGAAATATTTCATCGCGAAAGATGCAGGAGAGCAGGAGAGCAGCCAGAATCAAAGTTGCCGTCGCCGTCGTATCGAGGGGGGAAATAACGCTCGCCGCTCTCGTGAGCGCCGACCGAGTTGGCATATTCTTAGCTGCGTATAATAACGCACCTGCGACTATTAGTTGTGTACCGCGCAGGAGCTGGATTATAATAACGGGCGCGGGTGTAACTGCCGCGGAGAATAATATACCGGGCGCGGGGCGAGGGGGGGAGTTTCCGCCGCTTGAAATTTCCCGTGCAAAGTCTCTCATTCCTGGCAACTTCGCCGAGCGTGACGGCGCGCGGCGTCGCGAATATCAGCCCGCGAATATCGGCCGTTTTTCATCCGTCCGGGCCGTGTCGTCTCTAGCGCCACTTTATCTCGCGGCCTGTATTTTCTTAGCCCGTAGCCGACGCGAGTACCTCGGCGTCGAGGATGTAGCAAGGATGTAGCGCGGGGAAATCGAATCAGGCTTCCAGCCGCGTGAACACCACACCGCCGGCGTCGGCGTCGGCGTGGCCGCCTTTCGCGATACAAAAGAAGCCGATGGCCCTGGTGGTCTGATAAAAGCATCTTTCACGCGTCACTGCGCCTCCGTGTAGTTTGCAAATAGCTGCGACTACCGTTCTCTTCCGCTTAGAGTGCGCTTTTGAAGGTTCAGCTCGTCTGGCTGGCCGGTCGGTCGGCCGGAGCCGAGCCTCGAGAGAGTTTCGCCCTTAGTCAGCCGGCTGACAAAGCGTGACTTATGGCCGCGTCTATTATCGAAGAACTTGGACCTCGATCGCGCTAGAAATCGCCGCGCGCGATCAAAAACAGCAATTTCGAACTTTATGAGGACTTTGACACATCTCGGGTTTACCTGACGCGGAATTTCGCGTCAGTCGGCTGTATGTCGAAAAGTTTCTTCGTAGAATTCGAGAGCTCGTTTGAGACACAGTCAATGTTTCTAATCTCTCTCTCTCTCTCTCTCTCTCTCTCTCTCTCTCTCTCTCTCTCTGAGACACCGAAGAGATTCGCGCAGAAAATTGCCCGGCAATTCTCGTCCTTTCCAGCCGCCCGAATTCGACGGGTTCAAATTAGTTGAATCGACTTCGTAGGGATCGCGTTCGCGAGGCAGTCGATGCTTCTAATCATCCTCGAAGAGATCCGGATGGAAAGTTACCCTCCAGCAATTTTCACCCTCCCGTGGTAGCGACACCGCTATCGAGTTGGACGAGTATCGAAATTAGTTTAATTGCTCCGCGCGACATTGATGATTTATGACCGAGTAGCTGACTCGATCACCTGCCGAAACGGAGAGAGTGTCGCTCTCAAGTGTTAAGAGTCCCTACGAATTCTGGCGATTACCGTATCGCTTCCGCGCGAATCGCGCGTTCGACGAATGATTTATGCGTGTCATGAGACCGAGTGGAACGCCGCGACAGGCCGCGATGTTAAACAAACGCCAGCGCGATACGACGAACGTCTGATGGGCCACCTGTCACGCTTGTTCCACGCTGTTCAAACTGTCAACGCTGTGTCCCGGCTATTCTTTACGCAAAGCGCAATGTCATGTCGCTTTCTCCAAAAATCGATCACTCCAATATTTACCGAAGGTATCGCGAAGGTATGCCGTAGTAACGCGCGGCGTTCCGGGCACGTCGGAAGTGGTGCCTGCGGCTCGAGCGGAAGAATGCACGACCACGAGTCCACCACGATCGCGAGACTCGCGATCGTTCGCGCAACGCGACGAAAATTGCGCAATTTTGTTGCGGCAACGAGACTAACGACGAGCGGCTGCGAGCCGAGCTTGTTTGCCGAGTGAATCGCGCGCAGTCGTTTGCGAGATTGCAAATGTCGCCGTACTCGCATTGTATCGCGCGCAGCACACTTTGTTACTCCGCGGAGAGACCTTGCGGCTGCCATTAAATTATAACGGAGTTTAAGGGCGCAATTACGAGCTTCCATTGCAGTTCACGTCTCTCGAGCGTCTGACAAAGTTCGCAGGCGACGTCGGCCGAAACGAAAGATTCCACGAAGTAGCCCGACGTAGAATCGCGCCTGTAAAATATTGACGGCCAAAGTCCACCCTTCGAACAAACTGATCAATTATAGAACGCGCACCTCTTCCCGGCGAGACTTCACAGACGTCACACACATGCCTGCGATGATAAATTCACGCGATTCTTCCCTCGCGAGAGTTATAATCGAGATTGGACGGAGAGTGGAGTGCGGGCAGCTCTGCTCGTGTTCACAAGGATCGCGTCCCGTCGAGTCGAAGAAAAGCGACCGGATCGCCCGCTCGTTCCCAGCGACTTTTTCCAGCGAGAATGCGCGCACCTTTGCGCGTCTCACTCGGTACGCGTTGTGGGAAGAGACACGTCCCTTCGCCGCCACGTCGTCCCACTAAATTCGGGTTCTGCTAATGTGTTATGCTAATGACATCTCATTGTGCTTACATATTTATTGCACAAATGCTTATTCTCATGAAAGCAGCGAAATCGTTACTGAACGGGCAAGTACAAAAGATCGGCCCCCTGTGTGCCCCTGTGTCCCCCTGCGAAAACTCACGCGTCACCCAGATGTGGATGACGTGGCGCAGTCGAGGATTAATTTCGAAAACTCCCGCCTGGCTTTGCGGCGCCGACAATAGCGACGGCCGTTTCGTCGGACGAGAGAGAGAGAGAGAGAGAGAGAGAGAAAGAGAGAGATCTGGCGAGCGGCGTATCGAGAAATCGCATTGTTTCTCACGCGAGACAACCGCGCTACGCTCCGCGATCCTCGCGGTTCACGGTCGAGCGTGGATCGCGATTCGCATAATCGATTGGCAAATGCGTCGCGGCTCTTACAGCCGAAGTCAACGAGCGTGGCGGCGGCGGCGGCGGCGGCGGCGGCGGCGGGAAATTTACGGCCGCGGTATCGCGGCCGGCCGAATCCGGCCGTTCTCTCGTACGTAATCTTCCCTCGACCCGCGCCGAAGCGGAGTGCAGACGCACGCAACGCGTGCTACGCACCTGCATTCCAACGTGCCGCGCAGAAGAGAGACGGGAAGAGAGAGCCTTATCTGCTTCGCTTATCGCGAATAAACACACCATTATCGCGCGTATTATTTCCATTTCACCTACACGCGCCTTCTTCGTGCCGCAACTGGGACGCGATCAGAACGCGGAGAGACGAGATGATCGCGCGTGACGGTGTTTTCCGCTGCCGGTGATTCTCCACGATGCAGATAAGGGCGCCGCGGCGACGTCGCTCCTCGCGTGGGAGCGATCCTGCTTATCGGCCGCGCGCGCTCCTCGATCGTTCGGTCTCCAATGGGATTCCGATGTCGTTTCGGGCATGTCGTAATAACGCAAATTACGTATCGCCGTGCGCTGCGTAATAACGTCCCAGCCCCCGGCCCCCCTCCCCCCGGGGGGGTATCGCGCTCTTGTTTTCGCCATTTAGCTCTCGTATTTACGTCGCTCCCACGATACAGTCGCTCGCACGGAAAGTCCATTCGCGAGCGACGAGAGTCGGGAGCTTGCGCTTCTCGTTGTTAATAATAAATCTCGGCAGTCGAATCGGTGAGAGAAACATAATACACGATCGCACGATTGTGTCATCGTCGCTGTATTGATGATGTGTGATGCGGCGCGCAATGGCGACCGACGCGAAATGTATCGCGCGATGTTACTCGCAGATTACTCTTACAACTGCTGTAACATTTTGCACCTGTGTGTTGTCTCTGCATTTTGATCAACGCACTTGAGTGTCCTCGGTACACTCACACGCACGCACGCACGCACCTCGCTATTCCGACGAAGATCATTAACGAGTGCGCGCTATGTCTTTGATATAGAATTACGACACCTCGTTAACCTCGGTCAGCGAATAAATTTGCAAACGATGCGCTATGTGATTGCTGACTCGGGCGAGTAATTAATTGTCCCTTAGTCATGAGAATTCATTTCCGTAATGGCGGGCGCCGTATGACTCACGTCGAGGTCGCTCCCGAGAGTTTGGACTTTTCTAACGTTGTGAGAGGCCGCCTGCTGGTCGGTTTCATTTTCGCGCCGATAGCGCGCCGACCGACATCGTCCGTCCTTCATCGTGCTTTTCGCGAGAGTCGCGTTTCACATGGCCGACGTCCGTGCTCATCTTCCTGGTTACCGCCGTGGCTAGCCCGCTGACGATCGATGTCGTCACTTCCGATGTGTATCGCCGCTGCGAGCAGAATCGTACCGAGAGCGCGTATCCTTTTTATATCTCCCGTGTGACCAAGTTAGTAGTCCGCGGGCGTGGACACGATAGGTGCAGAGGAAATCGCTAAAAGCGATTTATTTTCGTACTACTTTCGCGCGGTATGTAAGTTACATGCCGCCAACATCGCTATGGTGTCACGGCGTTCATCTATTTTTGCGGACGCTCCGTTTGTAAGCAACGCGCGGCCGTGTGCCGGCGTTGCCGAAGGTACCACCACGTCGTAACGCGTACCTTTGACCGACCGCCGCGTTTATCAGCGACGGTAAACTAAATTGCAAAACTACGATGATACTGCGACAGCCGTATCACGTTGGTCCGTAACGGTAAAAAATGACTACGCTCGACTGGAAGTGCCCTTCGGGCAGGAAACTTTGGTTTTCTCGAGGAATCACCAACGAACTCTCTCGCACACCCGTTAATTACTTTTCGATGATTGATCCCTCGGTTTTGCTCGCGTGTTTATGAACAAAGAGACAAGGGGGAGGGGGGAGAAAGAAGAGAAGCGTACATTCGCCGTCGGTGGCGACGAGAGAAAAAGAAAATCGGCGGAGAAACGACGCGCGCGGTAACGACTGGCCCGGAATTAAGATCGCACTTGCGGCGCGCAAGCGGCGGCGGGTGAAATTAAGCACTAATTCAATGTAAGATAGAGTAGAGAGAGAGAGAGAGAGAGAGAGAGAGAGAGAGAGAGAGAGAGAGAGAGAGGCCTCGGTGGCCGAGAGAGCGCCAATGTGTATAACACGGTAGACCGACGTGCGTCACCGTGAGATTATTATTAGCGATCGACCGACGGTTCTCGGATGAGGATTTATTACGTGTCATCGTACATCTCGAAGACCGCGTCCTCCGATCTCGCGAGTCTCGACCCCTTCCGTCCCGGAAACCTCGTAATGGCGTCAATCTAGGATCTCGATCCCCGGGGAACCTCGCCCGTCGTTTATGTATCGCGCGCGAGCGAAAGAAAACTTAATTGTCTACAATCAGCGTTCACCAAAGTTGACCCAGCCGATGTGCCGCGTTCCCGAGGACTTCGAGCCTCGTTATCGTGCTCCGTGAAGTCCGACTCTCGTCGCACCTCGAGCCCTGCCGCCTCCTAATTGGAGCATTGGAGTAAGCTGCAAATTGATTTAAGCGCACCAAGCTGCGAACTTTCCGCAGCGCTACGTCGGCGCGATTTTCCGCCGGGAATCGCGCTCTTTCGCGCGTCGCGCCGTGTCGGCACATCCGAATCGCAAGGAAAGATCGTTCCTCTTGCTCCCCCCCCCCCCCTCCTCCCGAACCCCATTGTCTCTTGCCTCGAGGGGGAGGGAGAAAAGCGGCACCTTTCTCCGCTTCGTTGCGGACCTTAATTTGCGGAGGGATCGCAGCGCGCGACTGCGTTATCGTAGTCATCGAGTCGTTTGTTTTCGGCGACTCGTCTTAATTAAACGTCGGCCGTAGCCTCTCGCGCGCGCGAGCGTGCAGGGATGCAGGGGGAGAGGGCACTCTCTCGGCGAGAGAGAGAGAGAGAGAGGGAGAGAGAGAGAGAGAGAGGAGCTCTTTGCCGTGACGGCGGATGGGCAAACGCGCGACGGAAAAAGAAAATCGATATATCTGTCGGAGAAGAGGGGCGGCGGCGCGCACGGTTTCCCGATGCACACGAGGAGATGTGCCGCCGCGCGTTTACGACGGAGAAAGATACTCCAGACCCCCGATTTCACGATCTGCTAAGTGTCGGGCTCGTAGCCGGCGCGCGCGGGATGTCGCTTTAAAATAGGATCGATACGCAACGGCCGGTTTCTCTCTCTCGCGCGGAGCGCCGGCCGGAGCGCTCGAGAACCCCGCCGCTTCGCGAGCGAGTCCATCGCGCCGTCGTCCTCGCGCGCGCGGACTCACCGGACTCACCCGTCGGACGTCCCGTCGGCAAACCGCGGGCCTTGCACCACGTGTGCGCGTCAATCAAAGCCGAGGAGAGACGTCCGCGGCTCGCTATCGCAAAGCGTAGCGTTCACGTGTACATTGCGAGACACGTCGCGGCGAAGCGCGAGGTGAGACGAGACTGTCCGGAGCGACGAAATGAAACATCGAAGCGCGTATTGTCGCGTGCACCGCATAGATTGCCGCGTCTTCGACAGGGATAAAGAGGACAATGTCCGAGGCCACTCGTCGACGATCGACTTGCGAAGAACCGTTTCACTCGTTTCACGCTAAACGCGAGCATCCGAGACGCTCGTTCCGCACAGGCTCGTCGCTCGGATTTCTCGTCATCGCGGTGCGAATAAGAGCAAAGTGCTCCTGCGAAACGTCGTCTATCGCGCGCACGATGCCCCAATTCCGTTGACCTGCGTGGGGAAACCGCGTGAAATTACGGAACTTACGGGTCGCCGCCAGCAGTAGAATACCCGTGGTGATCGTGCCTGCCATAGTCCTGGTCGCCGGCTGAACCGTGATCACGATGGGGTAGGTTCACAAAGGAAAGGGCGAGGGGACGGGTCGAAAGAGAGACAGAGAGAAAGAAGGTGGGGGGGAGAGAGAGAGAGAGAGAGAGAGAGAGAGAGAGAGAGAGAGAGAGAGAGAGAAAGAGAGAACGTGAGGAGAGAACGGAAGGGAGGCAGACAGAGACAGAAGAAGCGGCAGCTGGGGGAAGTGACACACAGCGCGAACCGACGCGGCTCTCTACGAAGAGGCTCTCTCGACGACACCCGGTCAACTCGGCAGTCTCGAAACGACTGACTGTCTCTACGAGAGGAGCGGTCGGCCGATCGTCGAAATCCAGCCGTACATAATGGCACGTAGAGGCCGTCGGTCATATTTCGCGGCGCCGCAACGCCGCGCCGGTACACACGTGGTGCGCTCTCGCCACCACCTCTCTTCGGGGGCCCCCTCGGCGCGAACGGAAGGGCGCCGCGATGCGTGGATCGAATCGAAAGTTCGCTCCGAGGCGCAAGGGTTAGAAGGGGCCGCCTGGCATGGCTCTTATCGCCGCGCGTTCGACGCGGCACTTCCGCGCTGGGACGCTCGCGCGACAGAGACGAACGTCACTCGCGCGAGCGAACGGGAGACGACGCGTCGTTGCGGAAATGTCGACAGGAGTCGGCGGAAGGGAGAGAAAGAGACCTAACCCGTCGTCATCGTCGCCGTTGGCCATGGGCACCGGCGAACGGCACATCCGCCCCTGGCCCGTCGACGACGAAAGCCCTCTTGTACGCCGGGGAAATCGGCGTTTCTCCCCTCGGCCTTTTTTTCCGCCGACCGTTGAACCGGACGTCGGAGAGGCGAGCGAGAACGCCTTCATCCCTCCGTCGCGCGCGAGTCATCCATCGGGGCCGCGCGAGAAGAGATGGTATCGCGCGGGCGAGTGTATCGGGGAGGGAGACGTAATATCTCGCGCGCGGGTGGCATTGCGCGTTTCCCGAAATAAATCTCGGTCGAGAACACACCGCGGCCGTCGAAAGCAGCAAACGCGCGTCGGCCGCGCGCGCGGTTGTTTACCCAGGCGATTGTGCCGGGGAATTGCCGTGCGCAACGCGAAGATTCGAGAAAACGCGAAATAAAGTACACTTCGGCGGGCATCGATCAAACGGCGTGGGCGGCGCGGCGGGAGCCGAATGTAGCGCGGCCGAAGCGTGACACGATGTTTTATCGGACCGCCGCGTTTGATTAATTTAACGGGGCCGTGAGTCAAAGGCGTCACTCTCGCGCGACTTAATCAACGTTAAACGGCTTTGATGGGCTTTCCGAAAGGACGAGGCTGACAGTGCTCGCCGGTCGTGCCACCGAAACGACACGGCTTCCTCACGTATCACGTCGTCGTCGCGCGACGTTGTTGTCTCACATACGTCGAATTTGCCGTACGGCGCGGCCGACATGTGCTCGGCGCAGGATCTCTCAACGACGCATAAATGCGGCGCGAGAAGGGTCGTTTTCGTGACTCGGCCCCGGCGCTCTCGCTGGGGCGAAACATCTGCTGCTCGAGGGTTCACGACCGTAGTAGCAGGGTAGAGTCGCTCTGAGCACCAATTTTCTACAACTTTTATAATTGACGGAAGCCACCGCCGTTGGTAGTATTGCTTTCGACGAGCATTCTGCTTCTTTCATCGCACGCACTCGCGACGTGCTTCAACGCGAGGTCGTTGAGGAGAGAGGGAGAGAGAGAGAGAGAGAGAGAGAGAGAGAGAGAAAGAGAGAACTTTCACTCGCGCGGCTCGCGGTATATTCGCGACGCGAGTAACGAATCCTCCTGGCACATCGGTCATTATTGCGCAGAAAAAAAAGAGATCTCGCTCGGTGCGACCGATTGTGAGCGAGAATCGAAAAGTTGCCCGAGAAACTGAAATAACTGAGAACAATCGAGTGAATAGAAACCTCCCGCAGGAATCTTTCCGTTATTGCGACCGAGTTTTTGTCCGCTTTTCAGGTAACAGAAAATCAGAGACAGGGTCGTACGAATGGAGCGTTCTTTTTTTCTCATGTATATGTCGCGTCAACAAAGTCGATTCGTTTCCTCGATATTTTTTTCTCTTTTCGAATTGTCGCGAGAGAAAGAAGGAGCGCGCGTGTTCATTCTTTTGCCTCGTCATTGATCGCGATTGTTTGAATTGTCCGAGCAGTCGGCGAATTTCGACGAATGTTCGCTGCGTTATACGGCGCAGGGGAGGTACTTTGTGATCGAGAGAACGTACGTAATTTGAGGCCGAGCGAAATTCGACGAATATAATTAGGCGTTTGTGCGCGTTATCTCTTCTAGACACGTAACGATGCAACGCTGCGGTTCACTTGACAATAGCACCGACAGTCGCCGTTAAACCTGTCGCGGCGTCGCTAAGCATCATCCTGAATCATCCGACCCGTATTGTATGACAAATTCTCGCAGAATTCCAGCGTCGTGACGTTTCCTGGGAAAAAAGGGAACGAGACGAAAAGAAACTCGTCGCCTTGTCCACAGCGTGTCGACAAGAAGCAATCCACCACAGGGTGGTGCTCCGAGCGATTCGCTGAATTCATGAATAATTACTCCCTCTCGCACGGCTTTACTCGACTCGCGAATTATACACACATCGTAATTGTTGGATCATACATTAAATGCGCCGATGAAGCGTTGCGCGCCCATCTCTCTCCCAGAAGGAAGCCGCGGTAATTACAATTCGCGGCCCCGACGACGGAGGTAAACCCACAATTACTTTCTAACGAGGCCGCGCACTGAAACCGAACTCTTTGACGTATACAACTACAATATATATAATCTGCAGGTTATATGCGATTAATTAGATATCAAATTACGCGTCGCGTATTTATGAGCCGCACGGTTGCATCCTCGAGATCTCTCCGTGTCAGTTTAATCGATATTATTTATCTCCGATATTTGCGTATCTAACTCGAAGTCTCGCTCCTTCCCTTCTCCTCCCTTCCCCCACCCCCTCTCTCTTTCTCTCTGCTTGGAACTTTTACACGAAAATCATTTTTTCCGAGAGATGCGAGCGTTCATATCATATTATTGCAGATATTTAAAGTTGATACGGGAAACTATTTTATCGAATAAGTATTTATATTGTAGAATTCAAAAGACATTCGAGCAGACAATTGATCGTTATAATACACGAATACGCAGATACGCGAGACAGTACGCTATATTATTCCGCAACAATTCTCCCTTGTAATTATTTCATTTTCATGTCCTCTTAATTTCCATGTAATATTGCATTTCGTTTGTCGTTATTAGTTATTAAACCGTGAAACTTTTCTCCCCCACCCTTTCTCTCTCTCTCTCTCTCTCTCTCTCTCTCTCTCTCTCTCTCTCTCTCGACGATCTCTGCTCGGAAGAGACGCTGGCACGATCGTGGTGTACGGTCGACGTGACCGGAGGTCACTGGTGTTAACGAGTTAATTTCTCGAACAACCGTCACGCCATTTTTGCAGAAGGGCAGCTTATTTACTTAGCGCCGTAATTGCCGTCCTTTTGTGCCCTGTCGCGTGCCGCGGCGGCCGTTCGCTCCCGAGAGAAAGTGCTTGGACTCTCTGACGACGGTTTCTCGTCGTCGTTGTCGTCGTCGCGACAATAAACGTTCCCGAAGCGTCTGAAAGCGTCATCCGAAAGCACGCGATAGTCCCAGGAATTCGTTACGTGTCTCTCGTGTCTTTCGTGCGTCTGATAGCGCGCGGTCACGATAACCGCGCGGTTAATCATCAGCGAGAGAATTGGGAGCGCGCAGCACACGCCACGTTGTTTGCGTATCCTCCACTTTCGGCCGACGTCCTTGGACCTGGTCGCGCAGGTCTCTAATATTCGCGATGGCTGCTTTTAATCAGCCGATGGATGCGCTCTCAATCATGAGAGACGCGCGTTCGGTTCTTACCGAAGAGCTACCGTGTTTCTCCCTCTCTCTCTCTCTCTCTCTCTCTCTCTCTCCCCCCCCTTCTTCCATCGCGGCACAACGCTGCGCTTTTCATTTCTCCGTCCGTCGCGTGAAATCGGAATCTTCCACGCGGCTTGTCGAAACTTCCTATTCATCGAAGCTTGTCTAAAGCGGCGCTTACGAAGTAACTCGTCGCTCGTCGCGGCGATTTCCACGATCAGACTCGGCTCGGTCGCGAGCGACTCGAATTTCGCGAATCGTCTCGGCCGGCCGGCCGGCCGGCCGGCCCTGGCCGTGTCGAGGACGACACGACGAGGATAAAAATTGCAGCGGAGAAATGGGAGTTTCTCGGCGAATGCCATTCTTTGTTGCCGCGCAGCCGGCGGCGCGTGTTCCCTCTTCTCCACAGAGAGAGAAGAGCTCGCGCTCGAGAACATCGGCTTTAAAAAGCGCTCCGTGCTCGGCTAGCGCGACAGAGAGGGAGAGGGAGAGGGAGAGGTAGACGTGACAATTAGACGTTCCAATTTTCGTCCGTATGCTAATACCACCGTAGATTTCACTCGCCGGGGCGGAAGAGCAGAGAGCAAAACTGAATTCGCCCGAAGAGAGCCGCGCGCGTTTGCGCTCGATAGCGAATTCCCGGGGCTCGTACGCGAGCGCGCGATCCTCCTTTGTGGACTCCCACAGTGGCCGCGATAGGAGTGCGATAGTGGAAATTATTCACGTAAGAATCAAAAGGCAGATAAAAGCGCGGCTACAGAGCGGCGAGCGCCCTACTACTACTTGGGCCCTTCGCTGATTGAAGCGACCGAGAGCTCCGATTCCTTCGATCCTCCGTCATTCTGTCAACTTTTCAGCGCCAACCTGACGCCTTTCCGCCTTCTCTCAACGATCGCGTGAGCGATACGTTATCACGGCACGATTGATAATGCAAACAATGGTGCAGTCATTAGATAGATAATCCTTTAACCTCCACGGAGGAGGTGCGCTTATTTTTCTCGCGTTATCGCAGGCGCGAACGAGTGCGATTAAACATCATTAACGAGCACGCCGCTAGAAATCGCGCGCAAATTGTGCAATCCCGATAGAAACGCCCGCTCGTTACGGTCGCGTCTCTCTTATCGCTCGTCGTTGACACTCGCCGCGTTGTTTGCGATATTTGCGAATTCGATCTTCCCCCGAGTTCGTCTCCGAAAATGCTGCCATTCTGCGCGAGCGAATGCGCTCGCGCACCGTCATGCCGTTGTAACTTCCGACCGCGACCGGCGCGCTGGCGTGTTTGTTTAGCGGCTGTTTGCGTATTCAACATTCAAAGTCAACAATTGCGTATACGCCGCTTTAAATACGTGATTTCAGCCCGGCCGAGTTATGCGCGCGGGATTCGCGCGGTAAGCAAGCTTAAGCTCATCGCGGGAAGAGAGAGGAGGGGGCGGAGAAGCGGGGAAAAATATCGGAATACGTGCGATTATTGCACTTTTCGCGTGTTCCGACCCGTCGTATTCTCTCTCTCTCTCTCTCTCTCTCTCTCTCTCTCTCTCTCTCTCTCTCTCTTTCTTTTTTCTCTTTCTCTCCCTTTCTTTCCATTACTCTTTACGTTGTTTCATGCACGTGCGCGCTTTTTGTCGCGCGTCGAAAGTTGAATATCGATCAAAGACGCTGATCACACGCGCCATTGTCCCTCATTACGAACGTTCTTTTGGGGGAAAAAAAAAAACAAGCACAGCCCCCCGTAACACACAGGAATATGGGAATCGCGGCGTCATTTCCGTAGATTCAAATGCGATATCGCACACTCGGATGGAAAAATCGTCCGCTCTGCGCGGATGTCCGTACGAATGTATCCGTCTAATCCTCCGGGAGAATCCAGTTCCCAATGGGAGAATTCTCCGATTGGATCGCAACATAGAAAACGCCCCGAAAGCCACGCAAAAAAAAAATTACAGACGACTTTTCTGCTGGCGGAGCGAGTTTCGGAACGGTCCGAACATTCTCCTTCGGAACGCAGCCGAATCGTCCAACGAGAGGAATTTTCCTGTTCCTGAAAAATTCCCGAAAGTTGAGTTTTTTCCCCTCTGGCTGGACGTTCGCTGCGTCACAAACCGCACAATCGGAGGGGGAAAAAGGTAGTATTCAAACCGTTCCGAAAGTCGGTGTATCTACGTGGACGCGGATCGTTTCGTCCGAATGATAACGCGCGACACTTTCGCTCGTTTACGCCACGTTCGCTCGTTCTCCTGCAACATGAATTACGGGAAATGTTTCGGCCCACAACACTTCCCCCCCGCCGGCCCGCTTTGATCAGCGAATTCTTCGAGTTACGGCGTGGCGATAAAGATGGTTATATAGCAATGCATAAAAAAGCTGTTAGAAGGGCTTGCCAGGATGGAATATCAAATAAGACGACGCTTCTTACGAGGATATATACGAGCGGCAGCTACGTCGTGGGATTCGCCGGCCTTGAATTCTTTTATATCGCTTATCTGCTTTGAATATTGTTCGCATGCTGCGGTATTACCAAGATTGCGCTTGAACGTGACGAGCCGAGTTGGAGGTTATGTTGCTAATAATAGTTAACGGCAATAATTGTCGCTCCGTCGCGATGGGCGTCGAGACTGGCCCGCGTCGCGACCGATTCCGGCGAGCGGGCGAGCGAGCTTCGTCGATGTAATTGCGCATAAATGAATTTTGCAGCAGCTCCTCTTTAGACCTGACCTTACGAGACAAACGGCACATTCGCAGTCACGAGACTTACGATAATCGATAGCGGGCAGCACAATGCGCTGCTCTACGTGTCTCTGTTAACTGGGTTATTCTTCCTCGCAAACCCCGACGTCTCTCTCTCTCTCTCTCTCTCTCTCTCTCTCTTTCTCTCCGCGACTTTCGTATATCTTTATGCGGCCCAACTTAACGGCAGATCAACTTGTCCCTTACTTGTGCACTCCGTCAGTTTGATTGGCACTGCGCGAGCTGCCGTCGCCAAGGCTTGGATGATGTGCGCACGAGGTAATGGCGTGCGAACTTCATCCTCGCGAACGCGTCGATTACGCGGAATAAATTTTGTTCCTTCGGCAAAACTCCGAATCAAACTCCTGCTCGTACTGTGTACGCGGATTTTGTCGTTTGATGGTGGACGTTCTTTGCCGTTAGAAAGTAGAGTAAACCGAAAACTCACAGTAGAGGGAATTATCGTTATCGCCGCTACTGATAATGCAGTAATCCGCGTGAGCGGTGAACGATAGCGAAGGAAAAGAAGAGCGAAAGAGCCTCTGATTACCAGTGAACGATAAAGCAGTCGAGGGATCAGCGTAGTCGTTGTTTGTGCCGTTATGTAGAAGACGTTACGACATGGGCGCAGATACGTCGAGATAAAAAATTGCTTTTATCTCTGTCTCAATAAATAGTCGAGTGTTCTGAGGAACTCGACGAGAAAGAAAAGCTCAAGGCTGTGCTCGCTTTGAGGCGTCTTCTTCGCGCTGCCACGAAATCGATCGAACGGTGTGTGATGTTGTAAAAATGTGGTAGACCCTTTTATTAAAATACAAATACAAAATCGTACGATTTTGCCCGATGAACCACGGCTTCCCAACACACTTTATATATTTAAACATTAAAGCATACAATGCGATACCTCCCGTCGCGATTGCACAATTGGGAGGTCACGCTCAGAATTGGTAACATCGTTCTGAAATGCCGCCGCGGTTCTCCTCGACCCCGCGATCGGCTACGTCGCGGAGTAACTCTTAGTCTAATACGTCATTGGCACTCGTAAATGGCTGCTTTTGTACAAATACAAATAATAGTAACGCTGAATATCACAAATCCCGCCTTAGAAAACAGCTTATCCCGTATATAATGACGGGGTTAATCCCGGTAAACGAAAGTATTGCCACGGTATCGAAACTAGCTTCGCGTCGCTCGACGCACGGTAACGTGTATCGAGAGGGAAGGAATCGCGCCAGCGAGGAAGTCTCTCCTCAGTTCCACTAGGAGCGCGAAACTGATTTCATATCGACCGCGCGCGAACGTGCTCCGTGACAAGAACAAAAAAGAAAAAAGGTTTTTGTAGGGAATAAAAGCGAAGGAGGCTGCAAAAAGCTGCAACGCTATCCCGGAATTACGGTGCGCAACAACGCCTTATCATATCGAGAACACAACACCGAATCCGCACGATAGATAACACTTAATTACAACAATACCAAGGCACACCACAGATATTCTTCCGCGTAAATAGCGTATTGTTTTGCTCTCTGTACTCGAATATCGATGAGAATGTCGTTGTATGCGATTTCGCGCGCGCCTCCCGGCAACAGTATCTCTATATAAAAATGACTCGGTAAATATGACATCGCCGCGTCTCTCGACGCCTCGATTATAAATTCTAGCGGAAAGATAAATTCGGTTTTTCGCACAGCGGCCAGTGGTGTTCGTGCGGCATTATCGTATAAAGCTTTTTGTACTTTTCCTTTCATTCGACCGCGCTTGATTACAGCGTTCTTCGTTCATTGGCTCGGCATCGGCTGCGGCTGTATCAATAGTACGCGAATATCTGTTCGCCTACAAATGTAACTAAAGCCGCTTTTGAACGGCCTATCCATATGTGTGTTGAAGCTCTGCTTCGTCGGTGTCACGCGGATGAATTAACTGAACGGCCGAATCATCGG
This sequence comes from Harpegnathos saltator, assembly GCF_003227715.2. Classification (NCBI taxonomy): domain Eukaryota; kingdom Metazoa; phylum Arthropoda; class Insecta; order Hymenoptera; family Formicidae; genus Harpegnathos; species Harpegnathos saltator. The sequence continues at coordinate 764,263 of NW_020230420.1, forward strand.
TTAACGTCATCATTAACGTAATCGTCGTTAACAGAGAACGGACGAACTCCGTGCAGTTCGATTTGCCTTTATAGATATCAGCCCGTTGTATTCTGATGGCGACAGCGCGCTCTTGTGTGACAGTAGTAGTGGACAGTAGTAGACAGTAGATTGAAAATAACTAAAGCTTTGTCATGCGACCGTCGGTTTCGTCAGTCTTGGTGTACCACGTCGATACATGAATAATTATCCGACATTATTATTCTTCGTTCAATGTCGTACGTCACGTAGGAATGTAACAATCACAATGAAAGTCGCGTCGTCTGCAGAGTAGAAGATCTCGAGACGGATTGAAGAGAGAGGAAGAAAGAGAGAGAGGGGGGGAGGGAAGAGAGGAAGGAGATTCGCGTCATTGAGAAACATCGACTTCGAGAGATAATTTCTAGTTCTCCACGTGTCATGGAGTCATCGTGCGCATAAACTAACGCGACGCATTGTCATTCCGATCTACTCTACTCGTGGCATGCGCGTCTGCATGGCGCGTCTATAAATTTCGCATTATTTTTATAGCTATTCTAGCAGCGATTCCACACGGTCTACCCATTCACTCGCATTAGCATGCGAGATCGCGAATACATCCGCGCACACGTGTCCGATCGTGTTAACGTTAAGCACGATAAAGTACACGTGTGCAGCTCGGTGTCGTCCTAAATGCGTTTCTTTTCCTCTTCATTTCCCTCTTATACCGTATCAAGCGGGAGTTTTGCATCCCGAGACATGAAAATCTATTCAGGGCGCACCTTTCGAACCCCCCCCCTCCACCTCTCGAATTTGGTCCACGATTGCACATTCTTGTCCCCTGTGTAGTCTACGTGCTCGTCTCGTGGTGGAACGAAGTTTCCCCCGGGTGGGGAAACGCTCAATAGAGCTTCGCGTACAAACGACGGTCGCTCCTAACGTTGGCGTCCTCGTTGGCGGTTATCTTGTCCATGTACACCGTTTCCGACTTCTTCTCCAGCGGCTCGTCGACCGGCTTCTCCGGCGCGACCTCCTGCAAAACGCGCGATATCGTGTTTCAAAATGCCTTCTCCGCCGATCTAGCGTCGCGTAGAGGATCGAGGCGATCGAACGAACGAGTGTACGTACCGCGGGCGCTGGTGGTGTAGGCTTCTTCTTCACCAGATAGAGCAGCGCCACTGCGGCGATCAAACACAATCCAACGATTGCCATAATCACGCCGGTACACAGCATCACAGTCGGAAGCGCTAGCAATTGCTTCAAATCAGACGCCATCTCCTTGGTGATTTCTACCGTCAAGTTGAACCACATGATCGGGAAGTAAATCCTGGGCACGTTCTTGAAGAGCCTGAACAGAGATCCCCGACGATTGCTCTGTCAGTCCCCTCGAACGTCTCAACACAGCACATTAGTGACATTAAGAAGCATTTGTCTCTCCCTCCCTCCCTCCCTCCCTCCCTATCTCCTTCTCTTTCTCGCGATACTCGCGGCCATATTTTCACGCTAGCTCTCTCGTCGCTATCCGTTTTTCCTTTCTATTGCTCGAAACGTACTTACGACACAATCTCTGACGGCTGTACGAGAATATTCACTTGTAGTTTGGCCGCCACTTCCAAGGGAATCCCCGTGGTCTGGAACATGAACGCGTTTCCATTCGGTAAATCTCATATCCACGAAACGGAAGGCGCCGTCAAGGCAAGCAAGTTCAGAAACTGTTCGCTCAGGCGAAGGGGGGGATGTACCGATTGACGCGATGAGGGGAGATTTAGTCCGGTGCTTCGGATCATTCGGCTCACACGCGCTTATTTTGTCCGCGTAAACGTACAATAGCCTGACGTGGGAAATCGCTTTGAAAGACCGCCAGCTCAGTCACGGCGAAAGAATCCAAAGTACAGCGCGAATGATGACTCCTCACCGCGCTAATCAGACATTCCCTTCGCGGAGTCTAGACGTCGTCGGCGCGAATTATACATAAACGCGCGCGCGATGAATAAGTCGTAAACGGCATAACGCGGGCGCGAAGTTGCCTCGCAAACGGCGCGTATTATCGCAGCGCGCGCTCGATAGCCCCCGGATAAAAGGCGATAGCAAAATTAGCATCTTCTAGCAATAGCAGAGCGGGGTGATTGACCCATATTTCAATCTAGCGGCGGATCTATCGCGCTCGCGCTCGCGCTCGCCGTCTGTCCACGCGAGTCTGTCGTCACTTACGGGCTCCAGGGTGATGGAGAAGTCGTAGTCCCCGTCGTTGGGGTTCAGCCCTTCGATTTGGTTGAGCAGGCTAGGATCAGTCTTGTGGAAGTGAGGTAAACTCATGAACACTGGCGCGCCGTAGCGGCACGAGCTCACGTTTATCAGGCCCGACGGCGTGCACTCGCCGTTGCAGTAGCAATTGCCCATGTTGATGACGTCCGGGTCGTCGTCGGACATGTCGTCCGAGCTCTCGGACGAGCGCTCCTCGCTGGAGCCGTAGCTCGGGCTCTCGGTAGTCGTGCTGAGCAGTCCCTCGTTCGTGTGCTCGGCCGCGAAGAAGTCCTCGGTCGTCGTGGTCGGCTCGAAGTACTTCGCCTGCTCGTGCGGGTAACGCCGCCGTGTGTCGTTCTCGAGGGTCTTCTTGTCCATCGTGTATCGGTAGCCCTCGATGCCCATGTGCGAGACCGTCCGCTCGTACTCATAAATCACCGACCTGGAGCGGTGAGAAGCAGGGATCGAAGGTTGAGTTGACGGTGAAAGACGCCAATAACAATGTGCGAGGCGATATCGTAGCACTGGCTCAGTATCATCGATAAAAAGCCAAATGACGTTAAGCGGGTTACTTTGAGCGCCTTTAACGAGTCGATCCGCGGGCAATTAAACGACGCTCGTTAGCATCGTGTCCCCCGTTAGTGCTACGCGTGTCGCGCGTAAAAGGATATTAAAAATAAATAGGATAAGATATAATCCAATTACAGCGTCATTCATGCGATCGTGTAAAAAGCAGCGGAGATTGGATCGCTCTGAAGTGCGCGCGCACGCGAGAACTTCTCCAAGTGAAATTTTAATCTGAGCTGAGTGTCACTCGATCTGTCATTGATTAATTACGAGTGGACGCAAGGAAAACCGATCGTGTTTCCGCGTTATCTCCTGAAACTCGATAGAATTCTTCACCGACCGGCACAAGTCCACGCTGAACAAAGTGATGCCCTCCTTCGTCTGGTTGGGCGGCCAAAATTCACTCGCGCTGCCTTCGATGACGTTGCACGGGCTTCTGTGGTATTTGGTTGTGTCCCTGTAACGCCATTTCCTCATTATACCCAAGTGGCTGATGTCGTCCACGCCGGTTTCCATGTTCATTATCCCATCCATCTCGGCGGAATTGTTCCTCTGCGTACAATCGAGGAACGATTAACGCGATGCGAGACCAGTCGCAACGCCATTTTCTCGTCGACACGATCCCGACAGATTCACCCTTCGATTCACCTAACAACTCCACGATCCAGGCAACTTCAGCCAGACATTGGCTCCCTCTCGTCGGCGATACCGCATACGACAAACGCAAAACGGTTCTGTCTCTCCTCGATTTTTAATCTTTCTTCATTAACGAGCAACGAGTTATCCGGATCCGGTATTTCCGTGAGAGCCGGTCGTTTCAGCGACGTGACGACGTGGCCGAACGCGCCACGAACTACGAAGCTACTTGAAGCACGCTTCCGTATCAACGGGCTATATAAGCTATCCCGTATACAGCGCTCGTGCATTGATGCAACGAATAATATCGATCACAACGAGTACATCCCCGTCGCGCGTTTCATTCACTACGTATGTACACGACCTATATAGCAGCAGCCATTCTGCCATTCATTACCAATTTAAGTCCGGTTACGAATACTTCACCATTGATGACAAAGCCATTTGCTGGCTGCCGTGCCATCCGGAGCTTCTCTATACGTTATTATTCGCGCTCGATGCTGAGGCTAACAGAATAAATCATCTAATCTCTGTAACAGCTTGCTAATCGCGTCCGTATCAGCCCTTGATATTTCCCATTGGAATGTCGCCTTCGACGTTCGCGCTTGAAGTTAAATATTTACGAAAGACATCGGGGAGGACTCGCGCGTGAATGTTTTGTGACAAAACGATAATCGAATGTAGAAGGTCCCTCGATATTTAACGGAGCGCAGTACGCTGCCGTAACGAGTGCCTCAAGGTGAGGAACAAATTAACAACGAAATACCGCGAGAGCGCAAATGACCGATCGTAGAACGGGGATAATATCCCGAGGATAATGCGCGTGTGTTTCGCATACCGTCCTCGGGTGATTTTTTTGTCTGGGTACTTTCACGGATACCTATTTTGACCAAGGTTGTCGAAAAGAAGAGGTTTTATTGGCGCTCTCACCATGTAGAACCAGCCGAAGCGATCGTAAAGCGGCGTGTCGTCGGTGACTAGCATCTTGCCCATGGTGAGCAGGGTATCGCTGTAGCCTGTGAACAGCAGCTCGCCCACTGTTTTCGTCACATAGATTTTCGAGCTGGTCAGCATGATGGACAACGACTTCTGGAAACTGTAGTCCCAGTAGCGGATCTTGTGCGCTGCCGACTGCGAACAAGACGCGAACGTGGACGTTAGACTTTAGACGCAGCCTGAGAGAGTCAGCGTCTCTCTCTTTTTTTTTTTCTTAATTTTCTTTCAGTCTCGCAGTCGGCATTGACTCCTCCTTTAACGCCTACTGGTAACTATAGTTACCAGAACCAGCACTTAAGAACCCATAATTTAGTCAAGAAAGGAGATACTTTCGTTAAAAAACCAAACTAACGAAAACCAACAAACGAAAAGCGGAAACTTCGTGTACTCATTTATTCAGAAGGTAGAGTTTCTCGTCGTATATAAAATTCTGATGTTTTTTTGGTTATCACTACTTATAGTCTCAGTTCAGAAAAACTCAAATTTTATTCTTAAAACACTTGTAAAAAAAATCGGGCGTTAAAGGGTTAAAAGAATCCAATTTATCGTACTGAGTACGAGCGACAAAAGATGCAATGAGGCAGCTCACCACAGCGACGATGTTCAGATGGTTGATGATGTCGCTGAGGCTTCCGTTACTCCGTTCGGCATCGAAGTACCATGATCGTCGTTGAAAGTAACTGACGGTTTTGTTCGTGGGATGAAAGGTCACGTTGACCTTTTGTCTTACCTCCCTGAAAATTTGTGTCATAATTACGATTATTCTTTTGATCCTACGTAATGGAGATTTCCTTAGGGTATGGCTTTTATCATATATGTGTGTGGATAATTTGTAAATGTATCCAGCAGAGGCAAATAATATTAACGTAAGTTGACACAGCGCGCTCGTGTAGAAACAAAGAGATTTGATACAATACAGCGTCCTTCCTAGAGTTTAATTTGGTCGATAAGTCGCTCATTGTCAGCAATGTGCGCGAGTTACGCGAGTTGCGTCTTCGACGCAATCTGGTCCTGAAGTCGATTGTTCGAACGTGATTTAAACATCTGACCTACATGTTTTGCTTATTAGTACGAACGGGACAATTGCCGCGCAATCGTATGGGGCGTACGTACGCAATGACGACGACGATGACTTTAATGTCTTCTTATTATCAAAGATGCAATCTTTGTTGCGTAACTAGCGTAAGATTAAGGACGGAAGTGCGAAGGAACAAGAGAAAAAGTTCAAGGGGAGGCTATTTTAAGCGGTAACACTTGCGCCGTGTTGAGGAGGGGCAGAGGAAGAGAGGAGAAAGAAAGAGAGAGATGGAGGGAATACGCACGGAAGGGTCAGACTTACGTAGATTTGCATCCCACACGGAAAAAATCTCCTTTTGTATAAAGAAAAAGAAAAAAAAGAACAATAAACGCTGTCTCTGTTATGACTAGACCGAGAAGATTCGTCTGAACGTTCGATCGCGCTAAAACTCGGTCGAAATACTAAAATGTAACTGAGAATATACACAAACTTCCGCGTACGGACGGACGTCTCTTAAAAAACTATTCCTTATTCCTGCAACCGAGTTTTTGTCTGCTTCGCAGGCAACAGAGAAACAGCTGCACGAATCGAGATTTTTCCTTCCGTCTGATTATCGCTAATTATCGTTTAATAATCGACGCGCAGTTATACAAAGTGGCAAAATCATGATGTTGGGCTTGGCGGAAAATTCCAGCGCACGCAGATAGAATTCTACTTGACTCGCGCTTGTAATCCTCTTAATTTCATGATCACACACCAGTCCATCAGAGCCGGCGTCAGAGCGGGCGAGCGACGTTCGTCGGAAATCATTACGCTCCATTTACTTTTCAATGAACGATATTGTACCTATCATTACGGACCAATCATTTGATTCGCGGTGAAGTCGTAAGTCCTCACACCTCATCTCTGTAGGTCTCGCTCGAGCCTTTTTATCGCGCTCGGCACTCGGGCGAAATTCGCGAAAGCGTGCTGAGGTGAGAAGACAATCGTCCGACGAAGGACACGCATGCGCCCGGGGGAGTCGACCATGGTAGCTCCGCGACCAAGGAGAAAGTAATTAATTAGTCAATTGCTTAATATGTGCAGTGCCGCCTACGCGGCGCGCACGGCTGGACCGAAACGTTTTATTGTTCATTAAGATGTCAATATAGCGGGGTTAACTATTTCTTCTTCATTGCCATTAGGTCTGTTGTCACGTTATAATTTCGTGGCGCGCGAGCCCGATTAGAATAATCTCATTTTCGTCGCTTGAAAAGCTAAGTGGCTGGCTTCCCTTCGACTGCTGTCGAATATTCTCTTCTGACGATTCTCCGCCGAGTAATGACACGCCGATAGGAATGACGATATTTCACGTTGATCAGTATTAATTTTTGCTCGATGTCGCCGCGGTTTCAACGCGAAACGCGAAGACTCCTCGCTTCCGACTGTTCGCGCTCGCATTTCCGCGAGGTCTGTAATCGTGTTAGTTAGTCAGTCGTAATTTACTAAATGCGTTTGTACCTTATTTTATTCGATAACGATTTATTTGATAGCAGGAACTTTTCCGTCATGTTTCCTCGAAACCGTTTTCAAATAAGCAATGTTTAGGCAAACAGTCCGTTCGTTTGATACGTTTATCACGTGATTACGTTATCACGATGAGTGAGAAGCTTAATTAATGCTTAATTAAAAGGAACAAAAATCATATCATCCTTCTTTCGTTTATAGACGCACTAGTTGTAGACCAGTGATAGTAATTTTATCAAGTGACCAGTGATTGTAATTTTATCTAGTCACCAACACACATGTTAATTACATTAAAACCTGTTTTATCGGCTGACAGCAGCCAGAGATGATAGTAGTTTGAAATCCGACACGAGTCTAAATATATCTTTAGCGGCTTTTTGTGCCTCGAGTTACTCTCGACTTTTTTCTCAGCGAATTCATAGAGATTCTCACATCGAATTATATGAACACTCGGATATTTAATTAACACAACGACACATTTACAATAATATATTTACTTGGAATGTAATTTTGTAATTTGGAGTGTAATAATTGATGAATGAGAATTTTTATAGAATTTATTTTTATAAAATAGCTTTTTTTTTTTTTTTATATAAAATCGACTGAAATAAGACGCGATATTGAGGTAGATTGACACGAAAGATTATGAAATATTATTGAAATACGAGCAGATTTCCTCAGAATTCGCGTTTCATATGTGAGTTTTTTAAGCGTACGAAGAATAACCGGCCTTGCCGATATACAGAGACGCACGTGTCTTTATCTTGATCATCGCGCATTATTTTATCAATCGCTCTTGCGAGTGAATGTTCAAGTGAAAATCTTCTACCTGAAGACATACGGGCCGACTTGAACGAAATGTGGCTTCTTCCCGTGCATTTTCAATTCCTGCGGGTTGGTCCAGTTAAACATATATATGTTGAAGTACATCGGCGGGAGGTTGCTGGTGTCATTCCACACGTCGAAGCTCCTCGAAGTCGGTGTGAGGGCCAAGCCCTGAGAACACAAGGTTTAACGATCGAAAATCGGCATGACGATCGATTTCAATTTATGTCTAGATCACGACAAACTATGTCTATAAGCGGATTAACATAATCGCTATTTCGCTGAGGCTTATTATTTCGATCGATTATTCGATCGATGCAATGATTAAATACAAATGTAACCGATGAGCGAAACGTTTTCCCTTATTTAGTCACTTTATGATCTTCATGAATAATAATTAATGATTTGATGACTTCAATTATTGGTGCTAATGTATGTAAGGGGTTATGAAAGAAAGGAGTATGCAAAATTTGTGAAATGTATCGTCATTTTTTTTAACGGAATTAAAAAACCAAATGCGTTATAAAAGCTAATATACGAAGATGTTGTAAGAGTATGTCATTCGTTGCCCAATGAGTTTGCATGATACATTTGATTTCCGTTTGTCGCGATCGTCATACGAAAGGAGTCGGAAAAAATATCGTCTCATGTTTTTATCGCATATTAAATAAAGTAGTCTCGAACACTGATAGGTCATGAACGAGCTTCGAACATCGAAGTGCTCGACGTTGCGTACGTTGTTAATCGGTATACTTAACAAACACGATTGCGTCGAGTCGACGCGTGCACGTGACGGCGATAATCCCCGATAAGAATCGACCGGGACAAAACCGCAGAGAAGAGAGCGACTGTTGATGAAATACCGCGTTTCTCGCGATTTCTCGTTTCTCTTACAGATGAAGAGAAGGGTCGACAATAAAAGAACATAAAAGACACGGTGCCGAACGGGACAAGTAGCTCCATTGTGAGCAGCATATTTTTAATCTTAAACTTTTAAAAAAAGTTGGGACGATATTTTGAGGATATCGGCAGAGGAGGATTACTCGCGCGCTTGCGCCGAGTGTTGTCGGTAGCATGAAACCGTTCGTGACGAGCCGTGCGATATAGAGGAATGCCAATTAATGGGACAATCGGCCACTTTTCCAATCGGGCCGGGACTAGCGCCGAGACGAGTGCTTGCTCGGTAAATGCATAGTATGTGGACCAGTCCAACGAACGAGATCTTACTTGCTGCAAACGACCTTAGCATACGCGGCGCGATGCATTTTCCACGTACTCTCAACCCACGAGGTGATTCATTTTCCATGATCGTGCAGAACGAACGGCTCGAAGGGGGCTTCCGTCGTACGCTTTTGTCGCTGAAAATTCAATAAGCGGTAATGAACCGTTGTTTATTGAGTCATTGACGCTCGGCGAGCAGACATTTCGCTGCGAAAGGCGAGCTCAAAAGTATAAACGCAGTCGCGGGGGAAGATGATGATAACCCAGGAAGGGGCGCGAGGCTATCCGCGACAAGCAGAACGAAAATACCGAGCGAGATTCCTCGTGGACGATAATACGTCTCGGCCAGTACCGCTCGTGTGTTCCGGTATTTATTTGCATCGTATATAGCGTCGTAAATTGGCATTTGACGCGACGGGGAATGATATCATGTTTGTGAAATATCGCGAAATACATTGCAAAAATCGAGAATAAAAGCGAGCGAAAGAAAGAGGGGAAACTAGAAGTAAGGTTTTAATCAATATCGCGATGACATTGATCATTAATCGCCTGTAGACGATGTAGGCATATAATTTGCATCAATGATACAAATCGTCAAACTGTTTTACATGACATCTGCAGGAGATTTTTTAGAAAATTATTTAAGAGGTTGCAAGGACGTTCCTTTTTCCAGCAAGAACAAAAAAATAGACATATTGCGTGTCAAACGCTAGTATGCTGCATAATATTGTTTATGGAAATATCATTCAATTATTAATACTATTGGTAATTTCTTTTTTGTTAAATATCAATTTAGATCAAAGGCGTCAATCGTTAAACTGTTGCATCTGTTGAAGATCTGCGGAAGATTTTTATTTGTAATACATTATCTAAGAGGTTGTACATTTTTGTTTTCCAGCAAGAAGACACAGATAAATTGTGTATCAGATGCTAATAATGGTACACTGCACAATATTACTTGCGGAAATCATGATTTAATTGTTAGCACTGCTGGTAGTTTCTTTCTTTTTTTATTAAACCTCATTCCATGTTACATACATTTCTACACAATTATATTATAATTGTATTATACAATACAAAAATGTCTCTTTGAGGTTCGGTATATTTTTACCTTAAAATTGCACAAAAGATATTTTCTAAATATATTGTTCCATAAAACAAATATTTTTTGGAGTTTTATCGAGCGAATTTCACTTACATAATATTTATAACACAACTCACGAAACTCTCGTGTGCGTAAATTTTTTCCGCTGAATATAATAACAGTCATGAATTCGATAACTATTGACTCGGCTCTTCAGCCATGCATACTTGTGTCATTTTGTGACGTCGCGAGGGGAAACATCGTGGCAATTTTTGTCGCCTGTGTCTCTTGCTGGAATTCATACAAGATGTATGATTTTGTTTTTCTACCAATATGAAATTATACATTTTAAATATTGCAAATTTTAGTAGTGAGACCTCAATACACCCGTTTTGTCTCATCGGTAATCGGATAAAACTTTTTTTTTTTTTTTTTTTTTTTTAATTAAACGCCGACGTTCTCGCAATACGATCGAGTGTTTCGAAAATACGGCTCAAGTTCATTGAGACACGGTGTGTGTTTATCGAGACGATGATAACGAAGTAAACGTCCGCGATATAACGAAAAATCTCAGCCACATGGAAAAATATGCCTCCACTCGAGTGAGTTTGCAGGCCTCGTCGCTTCTCATTAAGCGACGTTGCGATCGGCGAAACAAGCTATAGCGGGACATGTACTCACTTTTTGGAGAATCTGATGGAAAATGATCGGCCAAAGGACGGAGAGGGACACGCCACAGACCAGCAGTAATAGCCCGATGACACCGAGGCTCAAAGATTTGTTGGTCCAAGGTCTCATGGTGACGCGAATGTTTCCGCACGCACTGATCCTCGTCTCTTCAGCATGTGCACCTTGCACTCGAGAGAGCGGCCGCGGTCTTCTTCGTCAACGATCGCTTGTAATCCCGGTCTGGTCGAATAGCAAGTCCAGTCACAACGGCCCACGCTTCGAAGCCTGTAAGATAAAAACGTCTATCTAATCTACCAGTTGACAAGAGTCGCACGCGGCCGCGGCTCGCGGCACGTGCACGTTGCAATTGTTCATCGTATACGTTGCTCGCGGCGTTTCCTCGTCTAGCCGACGAGGAATGCGCGGGCACCGCCACGAATAGACACATCGCGCACAACGATCGCGCGCGCGCGCGCCAGACTCCTCACTGAGACTGTTTATCGGAGCTTTTTTCCTCGTGATAAGTCCCAGAGACGTAAAAATGGAGACGGAAAAATCTCGTTGCACCTCGAATAAAAGAGTCTCCCCTGTTATGTCGCCCTGTTATGTCCCGTTTGACATTCCGATGCCCGGCATCGATAGGATTCGTAATGGGAACGACGCCTCACCGAGCGTTTCCTGTGAATTCTGTTAAAATGACAACAATAGCAATTTGAACTCCCGGTGAGTGCGTACTTAGCAGCCGACGCGTGAGGACGGAATGCTTGTGCATAAATTTCCAGCGTAAGGAATGTCAGTCTGAAAAGAATATTTATCAGTCTGTTAACGCAACTACGCATCCGCGCGCTGGATTTTATTGTTTACGTAACGCGCGCCCGCGCGTGTCTAACGATCGATGGGATATCGAAGCGGCTTAGTCATTCGCCAGCCCTTTGCGTAACTACCTCAATGTATCGACCACTGTGGTACCTTGATTAACAGTGAAGCAGAACGTATCGTAAAACAAATCGGACGAATGAGTAACGGATACGCGAAGATCATAATCGTCCGATGGCAATACCGATTCACGATACGCGCATTCGGCGCCTCTCTCCTCATGCGGATCGAGCGCCGTCTTATCAGCATAAATACGGAAGACGCGTTCGATGCTGCTGCATATGCTGCAAATCAAAGATGTAAAAGATGTTTTTGTGCTCCCGTTGATTTCACAAATCGCCGAAGGCGGGACCTGTTACGTGAGCGGCTCTAATAAGACTAAGATAACGGCACGTTTGACATCTTTGTTAAACACACTTACACGTATACGTGTTACGTACTTACTTGTCAACGATTGCAGTCTAAAATGTATACTTGTTAAAGTCGAGGTGTATCACACGTTTTAATTAACCTAACCCTGCAATACTTGCGACAACGATAAGAGGAGATTTTGTATAAACCGATGTGGCACAGTGAATTGCAAGTTGCAGACTGTGTGCTCAATTCACAGCCTTTTCCGCCTCAAGTCAAGTCATCGTATAAATAATTATACAGTGATCTATGATTCACTCTACATGATTATACATGATGCGGCTTATTCGATGTTTCACAAGCAATTAGAACACGTGTACGGTTAAAAAGAAAACAATTGAATACTTCCACCTGCCATATACCACAATTATGGTTGATTACTGGTATAAATAAAAGAAAAAAGAGGAAAGGAATTATGTAATAAAGTCAGGATCGTTGATATTAATTCTTCAATCGATTCTTAAAATTATCACTTCTGGTCGACAAACGAGAACCTGAAAGTTGTAATTTAAAGTGCTGTAGTAACGTAATGTGTCAAGCGTATTGTCAGTTGACTAAATAATAAAAAACAGTGTTTAATAAAGTAGACGCGACAGCGAACTCCAAGTGTGATTTATTATAATTTCATAAGTGATCATTGAAATATACTTTCATTTATTTTTATTTACATATTTATTTACATATACAGGGTGTTCTATTTCAAATGAGCCAGGCAAAAATCTTGAAAAATATACAAGATACTAAGAAACGTTTCAGACATAAATTGAATAGTTTTAAAGAGGACATAAAACAACTATATCATTTTGTTTACGGATGGCGCCGATTTTCGAGATATTCTCTGATCATTTTCTTAAATGGAAATCCCAATTTTTTATTATATTATCTTTTTCCAACCAATTAATTTGAACAACTTTTGTCTTAAACATTTTTTTATTTGCCTAATATTTTTTGAGATATTTAAGAAAATTTTGGTAACTCTTTCAACATTTAACTTACGATACCTCGCTAACTATTTGTCGGAAGAAAAAGTGGTATTAGACTTTTTACTCTATGTATAGAGTTATATTTATAGAGATTATAGAGAGCCTCCCTTTGAAACTATATAACTTTTGTCCAAGACGTTTCTTAGTATCTTTCATATTTTTCGAGATTTTTGCTTGGCTTATTTAAAATGAGATATATATATATATATATTTTTTTTTTACACGTTTGACACAAAAAAATGTTTCAAATATAAATATGTAAAACGCAAAGACGTAAAAAGGTCTATATTTAAATAAATAAGTTAATCTCTCAGCGACTGATTGGGACTAATTAAAATATACAGTGTACGATCCATATTTAGTTCACATGTTTTTAAAATTTTGAATAGGTTTAAACTGTGGTATGCAAACTGTATGCAAAATAAGATGGTAAGCAAACTAGTTGCTTACCATCCTATGTTCCTACGTAGAACTTTTTTTCTATAGAATCTAATTGAATTAATTGCTTCACTTAATTCACGCGAATTCATGAAATCTTAATAAATTGATTAATATTTATTACGACCTTATTCTCATTCTACGTGATATATTTCAAAATGTTTCCAATCTCTCAAAAACGTTGGTGAATTGTGTATCTATATGTAAATACGTTTCCAATGTCGCCATTACTATGCAAGTAGGTTCAATAGGTCAAAATTAATATCCGTAAGTCTGATTGACAGAAAGTATTTCGCTATACAGTAGCGCAAGGGGTATTTAAGAGAGTATCAAACGACAAATTGTACGTCAAACAATGACAAATGAAAGTAAAATAACGCAATTTGTCATCGAAAAAGTTCTACAGCTGAGTACGTCGCGTATAAATTTACACGAGAATATATATATGTATATATACATATATGAAAGAATATATATATATATATGTATATATAACAGATACATATAAAACCGTCTCAGCTGCTATTTGACATATCAGCTTGTGATACGCCGGCTAATGATACGCCGACTTACGTATTGAATGTATCATCGATTAATTTCAACACGTCCCGCGTGTCATGACCTGCAGTAAAGTTTCTGAAAAAGTCAGATTCGCAAAAGAGTTATATGCGCGAAAGTATCGTTCTTTCGAAAAAGTACTTGTCAGAAAAAGAAATCATCTGTGTTTACCATTTCCAATTGTTAACGCGTAATTTTACATTCGATAACCGTAGCAATTAATATATATAATCCAACAAGTTCGTCGATAGCAGTCTATCACCGCGAATACAGTCCCCTTCGAATGATTAATGCTTTTACGATGACTAGTAGCATAAATGTCGTCTTTTCAATATATGAGCGACAATTACGCGAGGTTATATGATGGTTCACTTCTTGTTGTACATCAATGCAGTGCGACGATGCTCATTGCCGTTGATGCAACTGGCATCTCTTTTGATCTGTTATTTTCGCCGATATACTTTTGTCAATGAGCGTGAGTAAGTTTGTATGACAATTATTTTATCCCTCTCGTGTGTGTATATATGTATATAAGAAATCTTAGAAATGAGTGTCGCAATACCGAATAATTACCAATGATTTATTTCACATTTCTCATTACACAAAGACAAATAGTTTATAGCAATGAATTAGATATAAAAATATGGTATTTTTTTCGTTATCCGTTACGAGGCTTGTTATGAAATATAATTAATATGAAATGCCGCGTAATTATTTTTGTTAGTCACTTCAACGACAACGATTAATTAGAAGAAAGAAAATTGCATTATTACATCATATATCATGCACATTATATATATGCATAATAAAATGCATGATGAAAATATAAACGAGAAGAATATGAGCTAGATAGAAAAAAGCTTCCACAGTTCTAATTAAAGCTAGTAATAAAAGAACAGAGTGATCGACCAAGTAACTGGTTAATACCTCTATAATTTTAATAAATAGATTTTTCTATAAAAGTATCAAGAGAGCGGTTCTTGGTTTAGGATTTAGGAATTTTCGAAATCTTTTTTGCACTTTCTTGAAATTTAAAGTTCTCTAAGTATTCTTATTAAGTAAATATATTAGATAAAAATTTGGGATGATCATGGAGTTATATAAGACCAAGAATATGAGCACGCATTCACCAAAGTTGGACACTCACTTTTCTCTCCCTTTCTCTTTCTTTCTCTCTCTCTCTCTCTCTCTCTCTCTCTTCTCTCTCTTTCTCTTGAAAAAATGTAGCTGCTCGTTTTAGCCTTTATATATCGACGCGTATGTAAGATCGGAGCTTACTGTCGCCGACGAGACGAAAAAAAGGAATAACCGGCCGTCGTGTTCAGAAACTACTCGCGTATTCGACGCGCGTCTCGGGTGTGTCACGACGCGATTGTTACTGGCGAGTACTGTGAATCAACAGGCTGCATCTCTCCAACATCTCGTATCCCCTCCACTTGGGGAGGATTTTCCTCGGGCCGTCTCTATCCCTTGCGCCCTCGTGACCGCGCCTTGTTCCCTTTCAGATGGTCCCCTCGTTGTTAGTAGACCGACGAATTAAAGCGGATGGCACATAAAAAAACTTAACCAGTAAGACGTAAGCAGTAAAGAAACTGACCAATCACAATCAGTTATTCTCATAAGTTTTAAAATGATTTTCGCCCTTAAGTTTCGATTGTGATTGGTCGATCTGCTTACTGCTTATGTTTTATTGCTTAAGTTCGTTTATGTGCCATGGCCTTAACCGTTGCGTGGCTGCTCTCAAACGCCACCACGTGGGAAGACTTTAGCCTTCTTTGTGTCGGACGACGCTCTTCTTTCTTCATCGCGACTGTGTCGCTTCGCCGCCGCCGGCGCGATAAACTTTTCATTTTTTTTGACCTAATTAACGTTCATGGGCGACAAATAACCAGACGAATGTTTAAATCGCGCCTCAACGGTGCATCCTAAAAATGTCAGGCGCGTAATGGCTGTTTGCAGATGACGTCAACAAAGAGTCTGCCTACAACGTAAGTTTTGCTCGATGTCTGATTACGCAAGACACATTAATTAGATCATGTAAAATTTATACTTGCTACTGCGTTTCATTAATGACATATTTTGCCGCGTGATATTTTTCTTTCATCTTACATAATATTTTTTTATTGTCCTTGATGACGTCCACGAGACTTCGAATGCATATATTAATATTCATAATATTGTACAATATTTACAATATTGTAAATGTAAGTGTACATATTTATTATTATAATTTACTTTCTATAAGAGACTAATATTAAAATGTTGGAAAACACGAACATTATAGACGCAATTAGATATAATGCTACGGTAATTAGATATTATAATATTTTGATGAAACTAGTTTTTCCTATGTTGCGTGGATTTTCTATGTTGTCTGCATTACTGCATAATCGCAGTCGATAGTACGTAGAATCCAAAAGTATACCAATTATGCCGATTACGTTATGTACGAAATGTTTGTTTTTGCGTTATTATATGTTATACATTAATCGGCATTTTTTCCTTGTCATATTCACGTTTACGCCTCAAGGAAAGACTGCGCATGTATAAATGCACTGAGGGAAAATTGTATTAAAATTAAACAAATATTTGTTCGAATACGGCTGTGAATATATTTATTTAAATTAAGCAATTGTTTTCTAAAATTCAAGAAGAAAGTTTACATTCAGTACTTCTGTATTTCATTTTAGAAATTAGTCGTTTAATGTGAATAAATGTATTCGCACTCGTATTCAAACAAATATTTGTTTAATTTTAATACAATTTTTTCTCAGTGTGTTTCATGTGACGCGAGAACGTTCGTTGCACGGTCAACGATATCCACAACGGTATCCAAACGAGAATTCACGGGTTCGCTCGCAGATGTGGATTCATGTTGTCGTATTATGAACCTGAAGTACTTTACCCGATAACGTGTGCGTTTGTGCGCGCGAGTTCGAAAGGAGGCGTACAGGATGCGAAAAAGAAATAGTCCTTATACGGATCGAATAAACGCGATTCTACCGCTGCAGCACACACACACACACATATATACACGATTCTTGACCTGATTATACATTCCCGTGAACCAGTTTTTGTGTAACCACGAATAAATTATCGTCGCATGGTCGGGCCGCGTCAGTGTATCGAATGGAAGTAATTCGATTTTGCGCCTCGTATACGCACCGTGCTGACGCTTCCTCATTTATGGATTAAAACTCACTGGGCGAAGATGATGGTCTGACGATGAAGCAGTTAACGCGAGGGCTCGTCTTACGGAAGGATATGCAAATCGCACTCTAATACGACCTCGTGTGCTACATCATCGTGACGCGAAGCACCCACGGTTGTGCCTGAGGAATAATCGATAGCCCTACTTTCGGCGAACAATGATTGCGCCCTTGCGGCATGTACGATATTAATAAATTCTCACGCAATCGCGGCGGAGACGGATGCGGCTCGAGTAATTGAATTGAGCGAATTGAATGGAACGCGAAGTTAAGCCGTGTACGCAAGGACGCCCATAAAGTTGTCCAGTAATAAAAGTAGAAGATCACATCGTCACATCACGGGGTCACATACCGTGTCTGTGAAGTTAGCACGACGTTTTGCGAATTGATAAAAAATACACATTGTTCCAGTAGCACTTTTCATTGTTCTATTGTTCTTCAAAAAATGAAGAAATGTTCCGCATGTGTAATACCAAAAAACCGAAAATTAAGACATGTCGTGCTAACTTCGCACTTCCAGTACGACGTATCTTAATTACTCCTCCCTCTGAAGTACAAGAAGACGATAAATATCATGATATCTGACGGTTGTTCTAGCTTGTTCTACTGCAAGTTTAATGTAAATATAGCATTTCGGAACAAAATGCCAAAAACTGACCAAAAACAGCCGAAATTGAAAAATGTACTTCGCATTGGTACTAGTTTTTTGGTCAATTTTTGACATTTTGTCCTGAAATGCTACGTTTACATTAAACTTAGAACTAGTTAGAACAATCGTCAAATGTCAGAATATTTATCGTCTTCTTATACTTCAGAGGGAGGAGTGTTGAAACATATCTTAATTTTCGGTTTTTCGGTATTATATATGCGGAACATTTTTTCATTTTTTGAAGAACAATAGAACAATGAAAAATGCTATTGGAACAATGTTTATTTTTTATCAATTCGCAAAACGTCGTGCTAACTTCATAGACACGGGTGTACCGAGGAATCTCTTTAGTCTTCACGTTCACTTTGTCATTCATCGACACTTCCATCATCGCTCTAGAGTGCCGACCCGTTCTATTTTTATTAGTCCAGCTAACCGTTCTCTACTTACTCGCGAAACACAATCGACGTATCTTCGATCTTTATTCGCGTCCTCCGTGGTCAATTCCTTACGGCGATCACAACCCGACACGTAATCCTGAAGAACTCGCGCTCCGACTGTAATGGCATATTTATTGTCCTCCTCCCTCTTTCACACTACTGGTTGCACTTTGTGACTTGACACTGCACTTCTTTCCATTTCTCCGCTATAACTGATTTTCTCGCTTATTCACCGCCTTATTTAATTGATACTCCACTAGTGTATTCTTTGATTTATTAATGTTTAAACTAAAGATAATTTTTCCCTCTGGATTTACTAGTTCTCTCAAGGTCTGCGTATCGAAGGAGAACAAGTATAAGACGTATACGCGACTTGCGACGGCGATTTTTTTGCTGACAGCACCGCGTCCGAGACTGTCGCCGTACGTGACCGAGACGATGGCGGAATGCACTCTCTCGTCACAGTTAGAAAACCTCTGAAGTGCTTGCTCACTGCCTCTCTTTTAACCCCTGTCGCATATCAGTCACCACCTTGCTTATCGGTGCGTGAATAGGCCTCTCCTATCCGTGAATCTTTATCTCGTCCTGTTGATTTATTAATTTTGATTTGACCATTTACGGACGGACGCTAAATCAGTCAACACGCGACCGATTGTTGGAATAATTTTGACAGGAAAGCGTCAATTAATTATTACAATTCTGGCGCGTTATAAAATTGATTTTTACGACGTATTTTACGACGACAACGACAACGGAGACGACAGTATGAAACCATCGAAGAACTTAGATTAGATAGTCAGCTGTGTTAGTGTAACAGCGTGATAAGCGTAATAGAGATAAGATCATGTCTCGTTCGAGAAAGATCAAATGGAAGTGTATTTAGTGTCGCCATATTTATAAGTGAAATTCCAGCTAATAGGCTGAACAGATAATACAAGAGGAAATTTTTGTTAAGAATCGTGATGGAGCTACACTTTACGAAGATCGAGTAGGTTTTATAATTTTACAATTCGTCACTCGTTAACTCGTTGACTCGTTTCATGTTCTCTCCTCGGTAAATTACTTTCCGAAAAGAGTTAACGACGAGTTAAATTCAAACTCAAAAGCAGACATGTGTACTTTTTTTTCATCGATGCGTATCGCCACACTGAGAAATAAAAAATATTTTTCCGGTATGTACTAATGACACACATTTACTTATGCGCATATTCTTACACTGCGGGACGTTCTCTTGAGACCGTGGCATTCTGTGAGAGAGCAATTGTTTATTTTATTTAACCCCTTGCACTGTAATTTAGTCGCAACAGCACGTAGCAAAATCGGTGATAAAGTTACATCTGTAACGCCCAGTCTACATAAATCGCAAGTCGCAAAACGCAAATCGCAGTCGCGGAACCATTGTATTGACCAAAACACGTAAAAATTGAACCACGAGTCTTGTGTTTCTTTCCTATGTCTGGCCCACAAAACATACGATGATGGGTCTTCGTTGTGCTTCTATATTTAGTCCGATATATACGTACCACGAGCCTGACTCGTGTTTCTTATGTTTGGCCCGCAAAGTATATCACGTGTTTCACACGGTATTATAGGAGGTTAAATAAATATGGGGTTAAATAGAATAATTTCAATTCGAGTAATAAGCGTATTATCGCAATATCGACCGAGTAAATATCTCTTATTTCTTCATATATTTTTCCTCTCAAAATAGAAGACGTTACGACACTTTATGCGTCGTTTAAATCGAGTGTTCTCTGATTGATGATTAAGACGGATTTAAGACGCCGGGTTTATCGCTGACGTCATCGACGGAGACGATAATCAGAAATAGGGAGCCGTAAATCAGAACACGAGGCGCATCAATCTACACGGGCAACACGTAATGGGGTTTACACGAAAGCGTAGGCGAGAGGAAGTGTCGAGGAGCCGATACGTTATATCTTGCGTATATAACGCGTAGTTTTATCGGTGCAACGCTCGCTGTTATCCCATTACCGAGAAGCATATTAGATATGCGTTATGTTGCACTGCTATCGATCGTACACGATAACAATTGCAACGAAATTCACCGGCTTCTCGGCCTATCTGGACTCAATTGGATCTTGCCGCCGAGTGTTTTAATTCTCATCGGCTTTCGTTTAACTAATCGTTCTTGGAGGACTGAGCTTTCTTAGCGAGTACCCTGCGACACATAAGGCAGCATTCTCGTCGTCGCGTCGCTCGTGTCTAATCTATTAGATCTGTATTGCTCCGAGTAGCACCGATTTGTAATTTATATGAGACTAGATTATGGAGACTAGATCATTTCTGTATTGAAGAAAACTAAGACCACATCGGTGGACGGGAAAATAATGAATATTGATTCGTACACATATAATCTAATAGATAAGCATCTAATAGATACGCGATGACGTATTAAACGATACGAGTGGCATATTAAAGGATAATAAAAATGAAAATGCGGGTAATTGGTCAATGGAAAATTTTTCGCGGTACTACGTGGAGTCGTCACTTGAGTGACGATGTACATAACCTGCCAATTAATCAATGATCACACCCTTGTGTGCGGTGTATCAATTGCTGCCAGCGTCTGTCTCCCGGATCTGTCTCGCTGACAAACGTTCAGCCACGTTAAAGTCCGCGCTCTCTCAAACACAACGAGATACGCGATTACGGCGGCTTGATGAATGCAGTAATTCCCGCGACTGCCGCGGTCGCGCGCACATGTACATGCGACCTTGCCGTCCCGGCGATCTGTCCTGTGATTTCATGTCGTCGATGTGATCGTATATATTTCGAAATGTAAATCGCGCGAGAGGTATTACAGTCGTCGCGCTTGATAAACATCACGGCCTACAACCGCGGCCGCGGCTTCACCTTCCCGACAGAGACTCGCCTCTGGAAAAGAAGCCATCATCCTTTTGTAGTCGCGACGCCAAGCTATCCACTTATGCAGAAACACTATCTTTCTCGGCCGTGGTAAGAGTTCGACCGCTTACGAAGCCCCGTCGATGCTCTCGTACACTTGCTGGCAAGAGCGCGCCGGTATTTCGTCATGCTCACCTCGCGCGGGCTATATAGACACGTGCACTGACCATAAGCCAATTACCAGATGCGATCTTGTGTCTAAACAATTTAGCCGCCTTTGCTGCCTATCGCGACGTACAGCGCGCGGCGCGGCGCGGCGCCCGTGGCGCAAACAATGTCAGAGCGACGCCCGCGTCGCCGTCAAGTGTCGGCTGAGCCGCACACATGGGCGGCGACAAAAATATCCGCCGCATTTTTAGCAATTAGTCGCGCTGACGTTCGCGCGGGGATTGCTGAATTCACGGACTCGCGGTCGCGCGCGTGTCCTTTGCTGGGTTTCCTCTCACCCACGTTTCCCTCCCTCGATCGTTCCTCTCTCAATTGAGGTATGGACGTAAATTCGTAGTAAAGCGAAAGCCACACGCTTGCGTCCGGTTGTTGAGATCTCAACAGCGAGATTAACAGCGTCTTATCTTCGGGTTATTGGCAGGAATAAGGCCCCTTGCACAATGCCGGGCAATGAGCAAGAGGAATAAAAATTGACCAATCACAATCGACTATTGCAAGAATAATCTATCGTGACTGGTCTATTTTAATTCTTACTGCTTGTTGCCTGGCATTGTGCAAGGGGCTTAAGCTGCGTTATTATTATCGCGACCACCTCTCATAACGCCATCTCTTCAACGTTGTTACGAAAACGAAGTCTGTCGAGTGACGTTGAAAGCACCGATGTGAACTTAGCGCTCAACTTAAAAAAATTTTTTTAATGTTTATATCATAGGTTCGTATCTCGTTTGTACCTGTTTGTACCACATTTTATTTCGTTTGTACCTAAAGGGATAAAAAGTTATGGAAGGGTAAAAAATTGCCGGCGCCCAACATTAAGATATTTAAGACATTAAGAACGGCCAACGCCATTCGAAAGAGCATCGTTCGTACCCGCTTGTACCTCCTTTCAAATCGTTTGTACTTCAAAGGGCTCGGAAGTACAGAATTGTTTAATATCCGGGATATGTATAATGCGATAAATTTTTCAATTTTCAAGATATCTGAAAACACCAACGCCATTCGAAAGAGCACCGTTTGTACCTCAAAGGGCTCGGAAGTACAGGTCTTTCAAAATACGCGCTGAAGGTACTTCCGCCATTTTTCAAGATATCTGAAAACGGCCAACGCCATTCGAAAGAACATTGTTTGTACCCGTTTGTACCTCCTTTCAAATCGTTTGTACCTCAAAGGACTCGAAAGTACAGGTCTTTCAAAATATGCGCTCAAGGTACTTCCGCCATTTTTCGAGATATCTGAAAATGGGCAACGCCATTCGAAAGAGCATCGTTTGTACCCGTTTGCACCTCCTTTCAAATCGTTTGTACCTCAAAAGGCTCGGAAGTACAGAATTGTTTAATATCCGGCATATGTATAATGCGATAAATTTTTCAATTTTCAAGATATTTGAAAACGGCCGACGCCATTCGAAAGAACATCGTTAGTACCCGTTTGTATCGAGTACAAACTATATGTACGATTTGAAAGGAGGTACAAGCAGTTGCAAACGATGCTCTTTCGGATAACGTCGGCCGTTTTCAGATATCTTGAAAATTGAAAAATTTATCGCATTATACATATGCCGGATATTAAACAATTTTGTACTTCCGAGTCTTTTGAGGTACAAACGATTTGAAAGGAGGTACAAACGATACTCTTTCGAATGGCGTTAGCCGTTTTCAGATATCTCGAAAAATGGCGGAAGTACTTTCGGCACGTATTTTGAAAAGCCTGTACTTCCGAACCCTTTGAGGTACAAACGATTTGAAAGGAGGTACAAGCGGGTACAAACGATGCTCTTCCGAATGGCGTTGGCCGTTTTTAAATATCTTAAAGTTGGGCGCTGGCGATTTTTTACCCTTCCATAACTTTTTAACCCTTTAGGTACAAACGAAATAAAATGTGGTACAAACAGGTA
Organism: Harpegnathos saltator; assembly: GCF_003227715.2. Lineage (NCBI taxonomy): Eukaryota > Metazoa > Arthropoda > Insecta > Hymenoptera > Formicidae > Harpegnathos > Harpegnathos saltator. The sequence continues at coordinate 787,580 of NW_020230420.1, forward strand.
CAAACGAGATACGAACCTATGATATAAACATTTAAAAAATTTGTTAAAGTTTTGCGCTAATTTCACGTCGGTGTTGAGAGGCGCGTTCGTCGGAGATGCGTCTTATCGACGGATGGACGAGAAACACGCGGGTGAAAGTTCACTTTGGAAGATACGCGGGACGAGCAACGTCGCTAGGACGCATCGACGCGGGGAAAGAAGTGCGCCTTTCTCCTCACTTATTCTTTATTGTTAATTGCAACTATTGCGATGTACAGGTATATATGACAATGCGCGTGTCGTGTCCAATTGAAAGTCAAGTGTGTACAAGTACTAACAAAGGAACGAGAGAGGACGCTCGTGCACAGCGACGCGTACGTACAACTTATTTACAATAGAAAAAGGAAAGACCCAGAGAAACGCGCGGCGTAATCTGCGTGAAAAGCGCATGCACGGTTCCTCTCGACGCGTTCGGCGGTCGACGACCTGTGATTCGCGCATGAAGTCTAGCCGTTTGTAACGTGCAATTACCTAATAAAGCCGTTAAACGACACATAAAGTATGATATAATTAGCGATGCAAGAACACTCGGTAGTAACTTGGATAGAGAGTTCGGTAAATATAAGATCGCTCGCTCGCTGGAGGGGGAGATATCGCCTCTTCAAGCACTCGCGCGTGTTGCCTGACATGTAAATCCCCCCCTTCCATTGGTCTCACCGTCGTCGTTTTATATTTTACGCGACATCCCTGATATTATCTCGTATATCGGATAAATACGTTCTTCTATTTTTCTTCTCTCTTTCTCTCATTTCTTTTTGTATTTTTGTCCACGCTCGTCGAAGTTTCGAAATTATAGGTCTCGTCAAATCTCGATACCTTCTCTTGCTGGGCCACGAGCGTGTCCCGCGACCACTTGATGTTTTTTTTTCTCTTTTTTTCTTTTTACACACGTGATATTAACTTTCATATTATAATAATCCGTTGCTGCTGATCGTACGAGCGACATGAATATTTATAATCAATCGTGAGCTCGTACTACGGTCAACTACTCCTCCTCTCTTGCCCTCTCTCTCTCTCTCTCTCTCTCTCTTTCTCTCTCTCTCTCTCTCTCTCTCTCTCTCTCTCTCTCCGCTTGAGTACATGCACGTATCTCCGATGTGGGTTTTCGGCTACTTCTCGTTAGTCGGCTGGCAGAATCGCTTCCTCGCCCACCACACAGCGGCCAACGCCGCCGCTAAAAAACCTATACCGGCGACGATACCCATAGAAATCGCACGATTGCGGCGGTACGCGGGCACTTCTAAACCGACCCGCTCGCTCGTAGCCACGTCGTCAATGAGGGACACCGCGGCCACCTCGAAAGTATAATAGCTCTCCTCCTCCAGAGTTTTCACTGAAACAATATCGCGCACTGAAGACACGTTGACACATGAAAAGAAGTATAGCAATCTGCAGGGGGAGGTTTCTCCGAATAAGCCATGGTAGTGAACGTGTCGACGGAATAAAAATCAGGATACTAGTAGAGATGTGCGAATCAAGAATTTCTATGTCGAATCGAATCAAATGTCATTTTTTAAATTCGAACTCGAATCGAATCGAATCTTTAAAAAATGTAACATGACTATTAAACATGCAAATAGTGACGGAAGATTTTAATATGGAAAGGAATATTGATGTTGTAATATCATCTTAAAATAAAATATATATTTAAATATTTAAAGTAATTTATAATTAAATTATTAATTATAAGTTAAGTTAATCACAAGTTAAGAGTTCAAACATATAGGCCCAAATGTCTTGTTTTGTAGCTGCTGCACGCAAACGATAATGTAGTCCAGAGCTCGGCAAACTTTGCAACTTTCGGCCGATTTTCGGAAGCTACGCGACTTCTATCCTCCCCTTACCGCGCGGCGGATCCACAGAACTGACGGTCGCGGCTCGCGACCTCAGGACCGTTGAAATCATAAGGCGCATCTATGTGGTTTAAAAAAAAAGCGCGTCGGCAATAGTACCACCTCATGGGTGACGAGGAAACCTATTACATTACCTTCTAATTATAAAAATATAAGAAAAAATATATATATATACTTGTACAAATATATATTTGTACATATTTGTACGAAATATTATACATATAGTTGTATCGATACATTAATCTTTCAGCCTTTGGTGGTGCGTTTGAGGAGCGCATTGTCAACGTTAACACGTTATTCTATCTTTATCGCTCATTACATGTACAAGGATTGAATGACGCGTTAGCGCTGATCGACGCGCTCCCCGAACGCAGTTCTTTAGTAGGCACCACATAGATGCGCCTTATGATCTCAACGGTCCTGAAGTCGCGAGCCGGGACCGTCAGTTGCTGAATCCGCGCCGCGCGGTAAGGGGAGATAGAAGGGGAGATAGCTTCCGAAAATCGGCCGAAAGTTGTAAACTTTGCCGAGCTCTGATGTAGTCGATTCCTATTCGAATTATTCGGATTCGAATCATAAGGATTCGGACTCGAGTCGAATCGAATTACATTAGATTCGGTTCTATTCGAATTCGAATAGTTCGCACATCTCTAAATACGAATGATGCTTGCGATCGCAGGAGTAACGAGATGACTCACCTAAATAATAAGTGTCCGTCGTTTCCGCTCTACCGTACAGTTGCTCCGACGGTCCTCTGAACCACCTGACGGTGTAGAGCCTGACTTGATTCTTGCCGTACTCGGGCGGCTCCCAAGTCACCAGGTAACCCTCGACCGTCGCTTGGACTCTCACGTTGAGCGGCGCTCCCACAATCTCGGTTTCTGAAATAGCATTCGTGTATATTTGGTTTTTCTCTCGCGGTCTTCCGTTCGATCGACGTGGCGAGATCAAGCTTGCCCCGATAGTCGTTCACTTACCTTGCAGGCCGTGGAATTCCGACGCCGAGTTCTCGTCGATGGAACCTGGAAAAGAGATCTCCTGTTAGTTCGGTTATTTCACAGCATTCCCGACCAGCGGCCGCACAGGCACTAGGTGTGACCGTACTCGGCTGCGTGAATATCCGAAGCGTCTTGCTGAACATCCCGTCGCCGTGCTTGTCTTGGCTGAGAACCATGAACTCGTACTCCCGTCCCGAATGGAGATTGCTCACCGTCGCCTCCGTGAGTTTTTTCGAGAGGATCTTTATGGTCCTCCACTCGGACGTGTCCGTGGGCCGGTACCTGCGCGGAAATGTGGCGTATCCTTTTGTGTCCTCGCGTTAAATGGACCTAGCGAGATCCATCGTGCTTTTCGTGCACGACGATCGGCATTTGCTCTCATGTCGCCCTTATCGGACAGACGTCGAGTGTACACCGTGCATGATGCGTTACCATACTGAATACTCCATCCTGGGCCGCACGTATCCGGGCACCCAAGTCAAGGTGACGGCGTTCTTGCTGCTGTTGGCGCTGAGGTTGTACGGCGCCCGCGGCGGGACGTTCAGCACCATCAGCTCCGCGTCCGCGACGACCGTCGCCGCCTCGTTGCTGGCCGCGCATTGGTACAGCCCTCGGTCGTGTTCCTGGATCTTCCTTATCGTCAGATTGCCGCCGATCATGCTGGTTCTCTCGGGCGACAGGGGCGATCCGTCCTTTTGCCGAGAAACACCGTGAATAACATGTATGTTGCACGCGTGGCGCGATCGGCAACGCGCGCGCGATCGGCCGCGATCGGTTAATCGCTAACCGCTACCACGTACTTTATACCACACGATGGTTGGTCGATGCGCGTCGTCGCCGTCCCTGGCGTCGCATGGGATCTCCAAGCTGTCGCCTAGCTTTCGCATGTACAGGTGCTGCGGCGTTATCGTGAACACCGGCGGCCTTTGAACTATCTGTAAATAATCGGCGATATCGAACAACGACCCAGATATACTCTCGCGATTGTCATAGCAATCGCAGGGGAAAACCTTTTGCGACGCTTGCCGTCATATTCGTGGGGAGAAATTCGCCGTATTCAATTCCGATCGTTAAATTTGCGTCATGTGCGACGACGCTGTACATTTTTCTTTTATCTTTTTGTCACGTCGGTGTGATTTTTTTTTTTTTTTTTTTTTTTATTTAATTTCTTGTTACGTGTCGACGCGGCAGCAAGAGCCACTGTCAAGTTTTTAAATGACATTTTGCACACGATCTCTATCGTTCTCAGTGAATTGTAATAATTTTTTTCGCGTCTCTACTTCGTTCTTACTTCGTTGTCCATGTGATAAATATGGAGCGCTCGTAAGAGATGCAAATTTCGCAAGTTGACAATAACGTTGCCGCTAAATTTTCCATACATCTGCGTCTATGGGGAGCACTGAGCGCCGCGCGTCGGCATTGTTTTGAGAAACTAACGCGTGTGTCGCCGAGGGGAAACGTTTGCTCCATTTCTCGCGTCGTTCTCGTCGGCCGTACGGCCCGGAGGATTCGCAATTGGGGAACAAAAGCACGGTTAAGCCGTCGCCGTCGACTGGTCAATGGTCTCAATGCTGACGTGTGTGTTCTCTGTTTTTCTCCCTCCTTGTGCAATCTATGTCGCTCGTTGTGGCGCGACGACGGCGATAGAGCGCTACTCACCACGGTGATCAAAGGGCTGGGCCCTTCGGTGCCTAGCTCGTTGTAGGGCGTACAGCTGTATCTTCCCGAGTGCGTCTCGTCCACTTTGCTGAAATACAGAGATCCGTTTCTCCTGTAGAAGACCCCCTGCACGTTGTAAGGGTCGAAGAGAAATCCGTCCTTCTCCCAGCGTAAGTTCGTCAGCGGCGGATTCGCCCTGAAGTGGCAGTCCAGGAGGGCCGGCTTGCCGTACGGTAGATAGACCTGTCGCTGCGCGTAGATCACTTTCGCCTTATCTGCGGGGAGATCGATTGCTGATCGTGAGAGAGGGAAGACGCGAATTTAAGGCGGCGCATCTGCCGCCTTTCAAAGCCCGCTTGTTTTCGCATCAGCGAATCAGCGACGTGTGTCGGATTAACAGCTGTTCGAAAACAGCACAGAAAAATTAAGTCCTTCGAAGTGAACCTTTGCACGAGTGAAATGTTGCGTACTCTTTTCACCGACGAAGGACGAATTTTTATTATTAATTGTAAAACAGCTCCGCCGGGAATATCCCGGCTCGAGGCCGCAGAGGGTTAATAATCGCGGTCGCAGAGAGCATGCGACACACGACGATGCTCACATTGTACATTTAGAAAGGCCGAGGCGCTCTGCTGGTCTCCAGTCTCTCCTGTTACTACGCAGGTGTACTCCCCGAGGTCGCCCATGGCGGCTGAATTTATGGTTAACGTCCCGTCGCTACCGATGGACGCTCGTTTCATGAGATCCTGCCACGACAACATTAATTCGTTAATTTTTCCCGCGCATCGAGAAACGCGCTGGCAAACGAAATTTCGATGCGCGCGCGATTGGCCGAAGGCGCTCGGAGGCTCCCCTCACCTGTATTTCCGGGATGGGTGTTTTCTCGCGTAGCCAAGTCACTATCGTGTTCTCGCCCTTGGCTACACAGTCGAAACTCACGGGCTCACCCTCCATGGCAGTTTTGTTGACAGGCGGTATCGCTAGGAGAGTATCACCTACAACAGTCGTCGGGAACGGCGACGCACCTGGGTTGAACGATTTAACGAGTCTGCCCAGGATCAGGTTAGTAAGCGGCAGCGGGGTTACGGTATAAAGAGTACACCTTTACTCGTATTAATTATCTTTTGTTGCTCGACATCAGCGGGGGATTAACGGCGTGAGACAGACGATTAGTCATCCGCGTGTTTTAATCCGGCATACGCGTTAATGTAAAACAAGTTAACATTAGTATCGATTAGTGGGTCAGAAACCACCACCACCAGAAGCTACACGCACAATACAATAAATAGCGACGGCTTTCGTGGGAATTATTGTTTCTCGGGGATTCAACGAACGCTTCGTGGAGTCTGCGTATATCCAACATTTAACCTGGGCTATAACCTTCAATTTATTTAGGCACAGAAATAAACGTTCTATGGTAAATTACGAGCGAGTCGGTTGGTCATATTAATGACTCAGCTCTCTCTCTCTCTCTCTCTCTCTCACTTAATTTTATTTCGTGCGATAGAATAAGATTAACCTACAGAACCGCGGAACCCGATCTAGTTGAGCAATGACTCATGAAATAAGACATGTCTTATAATTGATACAGTCGATATATATATATATATATATATATATATACTGTTTTAAATTTTGGAGCAATTATAATTTGCATTTGTTCGAATTCAAACTTTCATAAAAGACTTAGAATATTTGTCTGAATATCTTACGCGAACGCGTTGCTATTTTCAGCGAGTGCAACGAGCGTCAAATTAATGAAGAAGTAGCAAAGTGACCTCCTCATCAAGACGTTTTTTCTGTTTTTTTCTCGCCTTTCAAGTCTTAAGAGGGTCAAGTATGTCAGAGGTGTTTAAATGAGCGATTAAGTTCAACTCATTGTCTACTTGCCAAAAAATTAGGTCACGAATTTCACGGCTGTAAGCTCTCAGTTAGCTTGGACGCCAGGACGACACAGTTTAATCAGGTCAGCTCTTGTTAGTCGGCGACAACTTGCATAATGTATCGGGGAATTGTTATTACACATAAAAAATATACGTTATATTCCATCATTTCTTAAGTAAATCCTGGCAGGTGAGGCGAAACGTTCGGTAGCCGCCAGCCTTCGATGCTCTCCCGCGGATTTCATCAAAATATCAAGGCGTGCAAGAAGATTTACGAATGATTTATCGATTGCTTATCAATTATTTTATCCGTTATTTATCGTTTGATTCTCATACACTTTGCCGGCTACTGGACATTTCGCCTCTACCATTCATATTGCATCCGTCGCTGATCTACATGCTGATGGGTGCGGCGCTCTCCCAGCTCCAAGTTCACGTCATAACGGCAAACAAACTGGTGTAAGTACACACCAGAGAAATTAGTGAAAACACATCTCTCAGTTATTCGACTAGTTTCGGTATTATCACCATTAGTACAACCACCGTGCATGCGGAGAACTGCGTAATGGAATTGTGACTAGCTTACCATCAATGGCGAGGTGGAACCACGTGCCATTGTTCCTGGAGTTGGGCGTCCTGTTAGGGAAGATCACCCTACACTCGTACCAGCCTTGGTCGCTCTCGCGGATATTCGTGAGATTTATACTACCCTGGCCGTACCCACGGTGGCCGATATCGTCCAACAAGTGTATACGACCTTTGTAGTTGTCCTCCAGCGATACGCGCCCGTCGTACCACGAGAACACCGTGCGGCCCTAAGCAATCAGAGTAAGCGAGAAAGCGTCCCGGTGTCGAGAGATCTCGTCCGGCTGCCCTGTGCTGCGTCCGATGTGATCGGATCGCACATGGACGTAACGTTCCCCCGAGGAAGCAACTCTCCGCGCGAGCGAGTTTTCTTCCTCTCCTTCTTTACGCGCACTCGCGGGCGCGGACGCGGGCGCGAGCGCGAGCGCGGGCGAAATTGAGGAAATTACACCGCGTAATCCGATTGCAAGTTGCAACGGCACGGCCATTAATTGGCTCTTCCTTTCGCGGGACGAGCGACTCACGCGTCTCGGCGAAAAAGTGTAACGTTCGTGCGAGAGCACGAACCCGACGAGCAAGCTCGAAGCTTCGCGCGTGCCGCGAGTGCAGGGCGCGGAAAACGGACGGCCAAGGAGAGAGAGAGATTCAGCGACACGTTCCGGTCGGTCGGTCGTCAACTCGCGGCGCGCACCGCATTCTTCTCTCCGCGGCGGCGAACGCACCCGGAATCCCTGAAACGAGGATATCATCGGCGCGACTGGGGCGAGAATGACGCTAATCGCTTCTAATCGCATGACAATGCATTAACAGTGACCCACTGAGGTTGGACCCCTCGTGTCGCAGACTGAACGTGACTAAATATAATGCAGCCTTGCGTCCCGTACTCCAATTACCAGCGACGGACAGACGAAGAGGGAAAGAGCACCTGTTTTGCATACGCATCAGGGACCAATGGGCTCTCGAGCTCTCCACTTGATTTTATACAGCGGCGGCCACGTGCAATTCGTTTCCGTCGCGCGACCATTCAATGTGACATCCGCGAAAGAACAGCCCCGCGCTCACGGGGCCGGATGCGCCGCGCGAGCGCGGCCATTTCGTGCCACGAAAATCTCTCCTGATGATCATTAGGAGATAATTCGCCGGTTGAACGCGCGAGACGCGTCGCGGGGGCTCAGAGAGGAGCTTCCAAGGGAGACGTTCGCTCCACGTACACACTACGATATCTCTTCAGGCGAGTTTCCTGAATCAGGGAGAAATGCACGCACATGTGTTTCTACCCGACGAAGTGACGCCCGAAGAAGCTCCGACCAATCACACACAGTCGACGTCGCCGTGTTTACCAAAGTTCCTCGATTTGGAGTTTGGAAGTTACTCCCGCTTACTACCCTTCGAGGGGGGATGAACGAGACTAAGTCTTGACACTTTAAGATTTAAAGACCCGTGGGATCTGTGAAACTCGAATCGCCAGGCCGATCAAAATTAGCCGCGTAGTTCTCGGGACACCGCGAGTTGTTAACAATCGAGCCAATTGTGGTCGCTTCGGCTAGTTTTTCTCAGCTCGTCGTCTATCGTGACGTCATCGGGACACGTTACCGTATCTTCCGTGCGACGCACCCGATGCTGTTAGTTTCCCCCGCGTGTAATGTGTCCGCGTGAAATCGAGAAGATGTGGAAATCCCATATGCGGGCAGATCCGTTGGTCACGTCCGCGGAATCGGATATATTCGTCAAGTAATCGAATAACGTGCGCCACCTTGAAGCGCTTTTCCTTCGCGCCTCCGCCGGAAGGTACGCGGTGGGTACGCGCCCGTACATACGTTGCCCGTACATACGTCCGTATGCAAATGAAGCGAGTAGCACAGCCTGCCTTGACGCTCTTTAATCGTCAATCAGTCAATCGCACGTCGTCGGGTTACCGTTGTTACCGTGCGGCCTGTTATTAACTACGTTAAATGATTAAAGTGAATCGCGCATTGCGCGTTGCGCGCGCGACCTCGACTTCCGCGTTTCGCTAAATAAATACGCGCCTAGTTACACTCCTTCGCGAGACCCTTTTGCCTGCTTCCGCTCTTCTGTCTGTTCAAGGGCGGACTTGTACTTCCGGAGAAAAATCAGAGAGAGAGAGAGAGAGAGAGAGAGAGGGAGAGGGAGAGAGAGGAGGGAAGTAAAATGCCGAATCGCGAGGACAAATTGTAGCGACTCTTTGTATCTTTCGCCACTTCACGGAGTCTCCCTCTTTCTCCCTCTCTCGGACCGATCAATGTGTCGTATCGGGAATTAATATCACATTGAATATCACGTGCCTAATCGCATGGGAACGGTCTTGCTGCTAGCTGTAATAAATACTCCTGCACAACCGTGTGTGTTCGAGTCAAGGCGAAATCGGCATACGTGCCACGGGAATGTATTACCTCAATCACGCGACGCGCGCGCGCGCTCTGTTATTTTACATATCGTGCGCTGCGTGTTGGTTTCGTCGCAACGACGTTTATTTTACGTTCCCGAGTTCGAGTCGCATCGAGAGGGATAATTTCGGGATAATTTGTAACATTAGAGTTATTTAAATTGTAGAATCAATCGATGGCGCGAACGGCGCCATCCGCTGTCGCGCGCGTGTCTCGCCGCGTTGTTCGTCGAAGGAACGTACAATTACCGGTGGACTCTGATAATCTCGCATACTTACGTTGCGGTTCCATTGGAGGATGTACGGGATCGGCGTCTCGTGCGGAAAATCAAGATCGCAATTAAACACCGCGTACTCTCCCACCCCCGCGGTTAGATAATTCGGTTCCTTATCCTCCTCCAGCATCAAGCCGTAGCTGCATGCTGGAAAAACCGGCGACCGATTTACGACATACATATACATCGCATTTCCGCGGAATCGCCATCGCGATTCTTTCTTTTGTCTCTCTCTTTTTTTCTCTTTTTCGCATCAGCCGTGCCTTTCGAACGCGCGCAGCATTATCGCGCACGAACGACTGCGAGAGAACGACGATGTCGCGTGTAAAGTGATATTACACATTGGGACTAATTTCCGGAGATTGCGTAATTCTCCGCTGGATTATGCGTGACGATCGAGCGCTTTAACAAAATGATGCGTTGTTGTTATCTACACCCCGGCGTGATAAACAGCGACCCCGATGAGTCGCATTCGGGAGGTAAGCGATAACTAAGATGCGGAGGGGGGATGCGCCGATGAATCTCTCGGTGCCGGCGATAATCGACGTGTTGTCAGTCTCGCCGCGAGTGCACTTAAAAAAAAAACTTTCACGGTCAGTCGCGCAAGAATGTATGAAACATGATATTAAAACACGCATATATATATATACACACACACACACACACGCACACGCACACGCACAGGCGCGCGTCGTCTCGCTCGTGGTTTTATGTGGCGATTATTCGGGTAAACAAGATGCTCGTTCATTCAGCGCTTCTCCGGCGGTAATCTCGAATTTAGTCTGCCTCGCCTCGTATACTAAACGACGAATCAGCGAATTGTGCCGGTTATCGTCCGAAATTTATCCCGAGTTTACTCTCCTCGCTCTACGATTCCCGTTCGTGAGATCGAAACGGCCGCTGCCGCTGAAGATACTCTCTCGCGTTTTCGCTCGCGAACGCGCCGTGAGCTCTTCTCTTTTTCTTTTTTACTTTTTTTTCTCACGCTTTCCTAACCTTCGCAGCAGAGGAGGACGGCCAACAGCTTGTAGAGGTATTGCTCGGTGCTGCTCATCCTTGCCTTCCGATCCTGCGTCACGTTACCCTCTTCTTCTTCTTCTTCTTCTTCTTCTTCTTCTTCCTCTGTTTTCTCTCTCGCACTTTGCTTATATCGCATCAACGCGAGCGCGACCGAGCGAGCTACGTCGCGCTAATAGAGAAACGACGATGGACCACACTCCGCGGCGACGACCGACACATCTGTCATCACCCGCACTCATCGAACACCAGCCACCACCTTCGCGAGTCCGATCAGCACGCGTCACTCTGACGCGTGCGAACGACGTAGGTGTACGTTCCGAGCATCCTCGACCTATCTCTCTCCTTCGTCCTCCCTCCGCACTCTGAGCACACGCAACCCCCGGATGTTAGCCGCCGAACGTTATGCAAACTTCCTCGACCGAGCCGCTTCTTCGTTTGCCTATCTCGGGCACGAGCGAGTCACGTCGATGACGCCGCTCGAACACCGTCGGCTCGAGATCGATCAGCGGTGATCGTAGCCTGGTTCGTCGACGCTTCGTCGACGTGTGTCACCTTCGACAGGTCGTTGACATCGGAGAACGCGCACCGAAGGTGCACCAGATGCCTGTTTTGCGATCGGGTACCGCGCGTTCGCTGGAGCCGACGCACAGTTTGATCCGAGACGAGATTGCCGTGTAGCCGAGTGGAGAGTGCCTCCGGAGAGTGCAACGGTAGATCGAGTAATCGCGCTGCCTTGTTCAATCCGAGCGGATACGAAGAGCTAGGAGTAATGAGCACCGCCGGGAGGGGACTGCGAGGGTGGATGGACCGCGACGGGAAGGGGGGTGGTGGCGGGTCGCAGCGTCGCGATTCTGCGTTTACGGGCACGCTCCGGTTAGCGGTGGCATGCGAACTTTGGCACACCCATGGCGACACGAGTGACCGACGCCGCACAAAACGCGCGATTGATCGCGCGATTGATCAGCTCGATCCACGGGATAAAGGGAAGGAACGAGCGAGGAATGTGCGTCGCGAAACGCGCCGCGCCGAGCCGAGCCCCCCTCGAAACGCGTATTTCCGCAGGTTGTGCTGGATATGAGCCGAGCCAACGTGCGTTATCGCGCTATTCGAGATAATCCGACGACTCAATGAAGTTTCGCAACTCGTTTTATGTCTGTTCCAGTCGCGTCTTACGCAACAGTGTTGCTCTTCTAATTTAAGATATTTTTTCTGTTTTCTTGTTTTTTTTTTTTTTCTTTCTTCCGCTCAATTCAGCTCTCAAGTAACTATCTACTGCCCGATACGTGTAGTTATTTAATGCGCGCGAGGTAAAAAAAGGCGAATATGTTTGGGTCGCTTTATTCTGTCTCTCAGACGTGTAATCTGCGGAGTCGCTGCTGGAGCACGCGAAGGGTCGTGTTCTTACAACGGGAACGGAAGAATTAAACAGTATTCAGTCCTACCTTCGGCCGTCGACTCCGCTCTGCTCTTTCATCGCTGTTCTTTCTTGGTCAAAGCTGATTCGAGGGAATTGAGCCCTGCGTGCTGCAGCGTAAGGTACTAAAAAGGCTCGCGAAACTCCATTACGTATATAAACTAGCGATGGGTGATTTCAATGCGATCTTTAGGAAATTAATTTTTGTCGTCCAGAAATAGATTTTTTCAATCGATTCTTTTTCCTGTTGAATTTTTATCCTTAATTCCTTCCTTTCAAACTGACGCCGGTGTGATTTTTACTTTGACGTATACAAGAGTCGATGATCTTCCATGAGAGATCAACGATCGTTTTTCATTTACAAGATTGCGAAAAATGGAAATGACACACTCGTTCGAGACGTGTCGTTTTCATTTAAGCGGATAATACAAATGGTGGTGTTGACGCGATGAAAATTTATCGAACAAGAGAGATTTATCGAAGAAGAGAGAGATTGGGAGATATATATATATATATATGTCTTCTCACGACACGATGGAGCCTTTGAACTTTCTTACTTGCACACCCACGTCGTACAATTGTCGTTTGCTCTTTTAAAACTAAGGTTTCCTCTGGTTTCCGGTTACAACCTGATTACTATTCTTACGCTCATGAAATTGACGACCTCTCTTCTCTTTTTCTGTCCGTTGCATTCGTAGGAGGTAGAAAGAAAAGATAAACGATATGTACTGTCGCGATTGATTTTCTCCGCGAATCACAAACCTCTCCATCTCGCCAAGTACGGCGAACGACACTCTGGAAATAAACCGTATGTATTTTTATTTTCATTCCATCGGGCTATTCGTCGAAAATTGTATCGAGTCGCTTCGGGCATGTACGCGGTACGTACGCGTACGTCACGTCAAAGGATCTTCCCACAACGACGCGACTCACAACGCGAAGTACGCGAAATGCTGACAGGACCTCGGGAAAATATCGCGAATGAAACGGCAAGCTACGACCGAAATAAAAAAAAAAAAAGTGCCTGTCGTGCGGAGAAATCATCGATTTCCGATGAGTTTCGCGCTCGCCGAAGTCGCACGACAGCGACGAAGCTGCAGCTCGGAGCAGCCGCGCGCTCCGCGCGCGCGTGGGTGACCTCAGATTACGTCACATCCGTCCCTTGCCGCATTAGCAGACTGCCCACAGCCTTGTCACGCTGTTGAGATAATGGATCCATTCGCATGGATCACGATTCAGGATTGGACGTGCCCGGGACACTGGAAATAAATGCGTGCATAATGATACCGGTCGTATTATTTCATCGTCGACGCAGAGGAGGGAACGGCTGGTTCCTGGTTCACCTGCCCTGCGTTCGAATCGATCGCAAAATCGACCTGTTGAACGGTCGAATCCGGATAAGGACTCGGTAAGGCCGTGCTTCACGGGCGGCGTGTGACTTCGTATTCGTCACGTTCGCAAATGCGAGTCGTTATCGTCTTCACCGTCGATGCAGAATCAGGCTTATCAGCGTAGTGTAGGAGAATATATCGGGATAATATGTCGATTTCACGTGAAAATATATATAATTTTCTGGAAGGATCGCACCACAAATCGATCACGAGGGACAATTCGTGAGCGACAGGAGCGAAGAAAGTTTCCATGAGGGAAGGGTATCGCTAATCAAATTGTTCCGAAGGATTACTCCATCATCGTGTCATTGATGATCTTTCATTCAGCGAAGCGGAAACAGTGAAAAATGACGCATCTTTGAGACGAAGATTCTCTGTTGCGACAGTCGGCGGGGATCACGTGATCTATGATGCTTTACTAGGACTCGGATTGGTACCTCGTGCATAAAAATAACGTCCACCTTACGAGCAAAGGGAGGAAACGGAGAGAGGAAAGTCTCGACGGCTGATCTTTTCTAACGAAGCGGCGCTCTAGTTTTTGACACGGCGCGACGCGGCGGCGACGACACCGTGATGTACGTTGAGAGAAATCATGGAAATGACGGTCATTTCCAGTAATCAGTGCCGTAGCGTGCCTTGCGCAAATGTACCTTCTTCTGCCAGTCAACGGCGGTTTCGCGAGCAAATTACAGCCGCGTCGTGATTTCACGATCTCGCATATCAGGCGTCAAAATCTATTCCCGCTTAAACGGCTGTCTCGCATCTCACGCGAGAGTCGCTGTTTTTGCTCGGGTCTATTGGAAATATACGATTCTTTTATTATTATTATTATTTCTTGTAAGAAATAGGGGAGAACATACACTCGTCGTGCACGACGAGCGTTCCTTAATGAATCGCTCGCATAAGCGGAGGCGATAATTGCTCTGTGACCCGATTTCCTTGTTCCAACAATGATCCTATTTGCCTTGAGAAGCAATTCAATCCTTCATTATCGCCAGGATATAGAAATCTTTCAGTTAGGCAGGAAGAACGGCGCTGCTGGTAATATCATGTAACAACGTTAGATACGGATCTAACGATGTCACGCCAACTAATGTGGCATTCAGTGTGCCGACATTCATTTCATTTGTACTTGCAACGTTGGATCGCGATAACATATAATTATGGCTGGCATCCGACATCGTCAGTTGGGTTTCTCTTTCTCTCTGTCTGCGTGCACGTACTTGTAGCGCAGTGATGTCGCAAAGTGAGTTGTCTTCAAGTGCGTCTACACTCATCGTGAGATATATCTGTGGAGCCAGGAGGATTTGCAATATGACGTAAAAATATTTAATCGTGTAAGAGTACGTTTAATAACGGAGGAAGGAGCTGATATACCACGAAATATATATATATATATA